>NC_074669.1:62977105-62989605 GCF_029448725.1 Salvelinus fontinalis
CAATAAACATTTAGTCATCCTCCCAATCAGCAGTATATCAGAGAGGACTGTTCTCCAATCCTACCAATCAGCAGTATATCAGAGAGGACTGTTCTCCAATCCTAGAAGGTATCCTCCCAATCAGCAGTATATCAGAGAGGACGGCTCTCCAATCCTAGAAGGTATACTACCAATCAGCAGTATATCAGAGAGGACTGTTATCCAATCCTAGAAGGTATCCTACCAATCAGCAGTATATCAGAGAGGACTGTTCTCCAATCCTAGAAGGTATCCTACCAATCAGCAGTATATCAGAGAGGACTGTTCTCCAATCCTAGAAGGTATCCTACCAATCAGCAGTATATCAGAGAGGACTGTTCTCCAATCCTAGAAGGTATCCTACCAATCAGCAGTATATCAGAGAGGACTGTTCTCCAATCCTAGAAGGTATCCTACCAATCAGCAGTATATCAGAGAGGACTGTTCTCCAATCCTAGAAGGTATCCTACCAATCAGCAGTATATCAGAGAGGACTGTTCTCCAATCCTAGAAGGTATCCTACCAATCAGCAGTATATCAGAGAGGACTGTTCTCCAATCCTAGAAGGTATCCTACCAATCAGCAGTATATCAGAGAGGACTGTTCTCCAATCCTAGAAGGTATCCTACCAATCAGCAGTATATCAGAGAGGACTGTTCTCCAATCCTACCAATCAGCAGTATATCAGAGAGGACTGTTCTCCAATCCTAGAAGTTAAACATGACCATGATAAAGACGACCTGTATAGAATGAATACATTACCTAAGCACAGAGGTACGGGGTAATTCCATCGTCTGACGGGCCCTGGCATACATGTTATGTATTCATTACCCTGCAAGAGAAAATATAAATTAATGCATTATCCTGCAAACGAACACATCTATTCAGCACTGTAGGATGTAGCTATATCACAATAACTGCATCTCAAATGGCACCCTATTCCCTATATAGTGCACTACTTTAGACCAGGCCCTATGGCACCCTATTCCCTATATAGTGCACTACTTTAGACCAGGCCCTATGGCACCCTATTCCCTATATAGTGCACTACTTTAGACCAGAACCCTATGGCACCCTATTCCCTATATAGTGCACTACTTTAGACCAGGCCCTATGGCACCCTATTCCCTATATAGTGCACTACTTTAGACCAGGCCCTATGGCACCCTATTCCCTATTATAGTGCACTACTTTAGACCAGGCCCTATGGCTCTATATAGGGAATAGTGTGCCATTTGGAATGTCCAGGGAAGGAAACAAACAAATATAACAGGATACAACAGAAACCTTTGAAAATGTTGATTCATATTAAACAAAGGCCATGAAAATAACAGGGAGAGAAACATGTCAAAAAGTGTATCTTCACAATATTTTGACACGTGTTTTTTTAGGGGAATAGCCTTCCTCATCTTTATCCTCAAGGTCTCTACTGTAGAATAAAGGGTCATTGTCTCTGAAGGGAATAGGGTGCCATGTTGGACACAACCAGTATGTAGATGATGGACACAACCAGTATGTAGATGTTGGACACAACCAGTATGTAGATGATGGACACAACCAGTATGTAGATGATGGACACCACCAGTATGTAGATGTTGGACACCACCAGTATGTAGATGATGGACACCACCAGTATGTTGGACACAACCAGTATGTAGATGATGGACACCACCAGTATGTTGGACACCACCAGTATGTAGATGATGGACACCACCAGTATGTAGATGATGGACACAACCAGTATGTTGGACACAACCAGTATGTAGATGTTATTCACCACCAGTATGTAGATGTTGGACACCACCAGTATGTAGATGTTGGACACCACCAGTATGTAGATGTTGGACACCACCAGTATGTAGATGATGGACACAACCAGTATGATGGACACCACCAGTATGTTGGACACCACCAGTATGTTGGACACAACCAGTATGTAGATGTTGGACACCACCAGTATGTTAGACACCACCAGTATGTAGATGTTGGACACCACCAGTATGTAGATGTTGGACACCACCAGTATGTAGATGATGGACACCACCAGTATGTAGATGATGGACACAACCAGTATGTAGATGATGGACACCACCAGTATGTTGGACACCACCAGTATGTAGATGATGGACACCACCAGTATGTTGGACACCACCAGTATGTAGATGATGGACACAACCAGTATGTAGATGATGGACACCACCAGTATGTAGATGATGGATACCACCAGTATGTAGATGATGGACACAACCAGTATGTAGATGTTAGACACCACCAGTATGTAGATGTTAGACACCACCAGTATGTAGATGTTGGACACCACCAGTATGTAGATGATGGACACCACCAGTATGTAGATGATGGATACCACCAGTATGTAGATGATGGATACCACCAGTATGTAGATGATGGACACAACCAGTATGTAGATGATGGACACCACCAGTATGTAGATGATGGATACCACCAGTATGTAGATGATGGATACCACCAGTATGTAGATGATGGACACCACCAGTATGTAGATGATGGACACAACCAGTATGTAGATGTTAGACACCACCAGTATGTAGATGATGGACACCACCAGTATGTAGATGATGGACACCACCAGTATGTAGATGATGGACACCACCAGTATGTAGATGATGGACACAACCAGTATGTAGATGTTAGACACCACCAGTATGTAGATGATGGACACCACCAGTATGTAGATGTTAGACACCACCAGTATGTAGATGATGGACACCACCAGTATGTAGATGATGGACACCACCAGTATGTAGATGATGGACACCACCAGTATGTAGATGATGGACACAACATGTATGTAGATGATGGACACCACCAGTATGTAGATGTTAGACACCACCAGTATGTAGATGATGGACACCACCAGTATGTAGATGATGGACACCACCAGTATGTTGGACACAACCAGTATGTAGATGTTAGACACCACCAGTATGTAGATGATGGACACCACCAGTATGTAGATGTTGGACACCACCAGTATGTAGATGATAGACACCACCAGTATGTAGATGTTGGACACCACCAGTATGTAGATGTTAGACACCACCAGTATGTAGATGATGGACACCACCAGTATGTAGATGTTGGACACCACCAGTATGTAGATGATAGACACCACCAGTATGTAGATGTTGGACACAACCAGTATGTAGATGATGGACACCACCAGTATGTAGATGTTGGACACCACCAGTATGTAGATGATAGACACCACCAGTATGTAGATGTTGGACACCACCAGTATGTAGATGATGGACACAACCAGTATGTAGATGATGGACACCACCAGTATGTTGGACACCACCAGTATGTAGATGATGGACACCACCAGTATGTTGGACACCACCAGTATGTAGATGATGGACACCACCAGTATGTTGGACACCACCAGTATGTAGATGTTGGACACCACCAGTATGTTGGACACCACCAGTATGTAGATGATGGACACCACCAGTATGATAGACACCACCAGTATGTAGATGTTAGACACAACCAGTATGTAGATGTTAGACACAACCAGTATGTAGATGATGGACACCACCAGTATGTAGATGTTAGACACCACCAGTATGTAGATGATGGACACCACCAGTATGTAGATGTTGGACACCACCAGTATGTAGATGATAGACACCACCAGTATGTAGATGTTAGACACCACCAGTATGTAGATGTTAGACACCACCAGTATGTAGATGTTAGACACCACCAGTATGTAGATGATGGACACCACCAGTATATAGATGATGGACACCACCAGTATGTAGATGTTAGACACAACCAGTATGTAGATGATAGACACCACCAGTATGTAGATGATGGACACCACCAGTATGTAGATGTTAGACACCACCAGTATGTTAGACACCACCAGTATGTAGATGTTGGACACCACCAGTATGTAGATGTTGGACACCACCAGTATGTAGATGTTGGACACCACCAGTATGTAGATGATGGACACCACCAGTATGTAGATGATGGACACCACCAGTATGTAGATGTTAGACACCACCAGTATGTAGATGTTAGACACCACCAGTATGTAGATGTTAGACACCACCAGTATGTAGATGATGGACACCACCAGTATGTAGATGATGGACACCACCAGTATGTAGATGATGGACACCACCAGTATGTAGATGATGGACACAACCAGTATGTAGTTGTTGGACTCAACCAGTATGTAGATGTTAGACACCACCAGTATGTAGATGATGGATACCACCAGTATGTAGATGATGGACACCACCAGTATGTAGATGTTGGACACCACCAGTATGTAGATGTTAGACACCACCAGTATGTAGATGATGGACACCACCAGTATGTAGATGTTAGACACCACCAGTATGTAGATGATGGACACCACCAGTATGTTAGACACAACCAGTATGTAGATGTTAGACACCACCAGTATGTAGATGTTAGACACCACCAGTATGTAGATGTTGGACACAACCAGTATGTAGATGATGGACACCACCAGTATGTAGATGTTGGACACCACCAGTATGTAGATGATGGACACCACCAGTATGTAGATGATAGACACCACCAGTATGTAGATGATGGACACAGCCAGTATGTAGATTTTAGACACCACCAGTATGTAGATGATGGACACCACCAGTATGTAGATGTTAGACACCACCAGTATGTAGATGATGGACACCACCAGTATGTAGATGATGGACACCACCAGTATGTAGATTTTAGACACCACCAGTATGTAGATGATGGACACCACCAGTATGTAGATGTTAGACACCACCAGTATGTAGATGATGGACACCACCAGTATGTAGATGATGGACACCACCAGTATGTAGATGATGGACACCACCAGTATGTAGATTTTAGACACCACCAGTATGTAGATGATGGACACCACCAGTATGTAGATGTTAGACACCACCAGTATGTAGATGATGGACACCACCAGTATGTAGATGATGGACACCACCAGTATGTAGATTTTAGACACAACCAGTATGTAGATGATGGACACCACCAGTATGTAGATGATGGACACCACCAGTATGTAGATGTTAGACACCACCAGTATGTAGATGTTAGACAGCACCAGTATGTAGATGATGGACACCACCAGTATGTAGATGATGGACACCACCAGTATGTAGATGTTAGACACCACCAGTATGTAGATGATGGACACCACCAGTATGTTGGACACCACCAGTATGTAGATGATGGACACCACCAGTATGTAGATGATGGACACCACCAGTATGTTGGACACCACCAGTATGTAGATGATGGACACAACCAGTATGTAGATGATGGACACCACCAGTATGTTGGACACCACCAGTATGTAGATGATGGACACCACCAGTATGTAGATGATGGACACCACCAGTATGTAGATGATGGACACCACCAGTATGTAGATGTTAGACACCACCAGTATGTAGATGATGGACACCACCAGTATGTAGATGATGGACACCACCAGTATGTAGATGTTAGACACCACCAGTATGTAGATGTTGGACACCACCAGTATGTTGGACACCACCAGTATGTAGATGTTGGACACCACCAGTATGTAGATGTTAGACACCACCAGTATGTAGATGATGGACACCACCAGTATGTAGATGATGGACACCACCAGTATGTAGATGATGGACACCACCAGTATGTTGGACACCACCAGTATGTAGATGTTGGACACAACCAGTATGTAGATGTTAGACACCACCAGTATGTAGATGTTAGACACCACCAGTATGTAGATGATGGATACCACCAGTATGTAGATGTTAGACACCACCAGTATGTAGATGATGGACACCACCAGTATGTAGATGTTGGACACCACCAGTATGTAGATGATGGACACCACCAGTATGTAGATGTTAGACACCACCAGTATGTAGATGATGGACACCACCAGTATGTAGATGTTGGACACCACCAGTATGTAGATGATGGACACCACCAGTATGTAGATGTTAGACACCACCAGTATGTTGGACACCACCAGTATGTAGATGTTAGACACCACCAGTATGTAGATGATGGACACCACCAGTATGTTAGACACCACCAGTATGTAGATGATAGACACCACCAGTATGTAGATGATGGACACCACCAGTATGTAGATGTTAGACACCACCAGTATGTTAGACACCACCAGTATGTAGATGATGGACACCACCAGTATGTAGATGTTAGACACCACCAGTATGTAGATGATGGACACCACCAGTATGTTGGACACCACCAGTATGTAGATGATGGACACCACCAGTATGTAGATGTTAGACACCACCAGTATGTAGATGATGGACACCACCAGTATGTAGATGTTAGACACCACCAGTATGTAGATGATGGACACAACCAGTATGTAGATGATGGACACCACCAGTATGTAGATGATGGACACCACCAGTATGTAGATGATGAACACCACCAGTATGTAGATGTTGGACACCACCAGTATGTAGATGATGGACACCACCAGTATGTTAGACACAACCAGTATGTAGATGATGGACACATCCAGTATGTAGATGTTAATTATGTTAAATACAGTAACACTTCATAATATTAATAATGTTATCTACTCTGAGTGAGTTTCATTAGTTAGAACCTGAGGATCTGAACAACCTAGGTCAAGTGTGTGTGTTTTTGTCTGTTGGTGTGTGTGTGTGTGTGTGTGTGTGTGTGTGTGTGTGTGTGTGTGTGTGTGTGTGTGTGTGTGTGTGTGTGTGTGTGTGTGTGTGTGTGTGTGTGTGTGTGTGTGTGTGTGTTTCACTTCAACCTTCAGGGTATTCCCTGGGTCTGCATATCTAAACTGGCAGCTCTACATCAGACATTGGCCATGTTCCAAATGGAACCCTATTCCCTCTATAGTGAACTAGAGCCATGTGGGCCCTGCTCAAAATAGTGCACTGCGTAGGGAATAGGGTCCCAACGAGCTCTCACGTCAGAATTAGACTTTCATCTATGTTTTTCAAAAATGTCAAATTTCAAAGTTGTTCGCAAAGTTGAATTTCAAAGTGTTTAAAGCTAAGTTAAGTTAAGTTAGGAAAGTTAAGTTAAGATAAGTTAGGCAAGATAAGTTAAGTTAAGTTAGGCAAGTTAAGTTAAGATAAGTTAGGCAAGTTTCTATCGCTGGATTCAAACCGGCAACCTTCGGCACCAAAGGGCAGATGCTTACGTCCATCCACCACTGGCCGACCCTACACCACCCGAGCAAAACCAAAACCTACCTGAAGTTAACAGAGCAGTGTTTGTCTGTCTGTCTGTCTGTCTGTCTGTCTGTCTGTCTGTCTGTCTGTGTGTCTGTGTGTCTGTGTGTCTGTGTGTCTGTGTGTGTGTGTGTGTGTGTGTGTGTGTGTGTGTGTGTGTGTGTGTGTGTGTGTGTGTGTGTGTGTCGGTGTGTCTGTCTGTCTGTCTGTCTGTGTCTGTGTCTGTGTGTGTGTGTGTGCTCACCTTCAGAGAGTAGCCTTGGTCACACTGAAAGGAAACCATGTCCCCCACAGTGAAGCGCTGGCCCACATTGACACCGTTCAGGGGGGGCTGAGGTTCTGGACATGAATCCAAACCTATTGCTTAGGACAGAGTCAAAACACAACAGGAAATAGCAATCACTTGTCTGCACATCAAGATCACTACAGGAACATAGAAACAAACACAAACTATTTGAAACAGTAGAATACAGTATGGAACCGGTTGTTAACACCTTATAGGAATACTGAGAGGTGATAGGTAGTTATAATACTCCTTATATGAATACTGAGAGGTGATAGGTAGTTATAACACTCCTTATTGGAATACTGAGAGTGGTCAGAGAGTGATGAGCAGAGGGGTGAGTGGAGTGGAGATGGAGTCTGTGAGTGGTAAACATAGTGGTGGGAGACTATGAGTGGTTAACAGAGTGGTGAGAGACTATGAGTGGTAAACAGAGTGGTGAACAGAGTGGTGAGAGACTTTGAGTGGTTAACAGAGTGGTGAACAGAGTGGAGAGAGACTATGAGGGGTAAACAGAGTGGTGAGAGACTATGAGTGGTGAACAGAGTGGTGAGAGACTATGAGTGGTAAACAGAGTGGTGAGGGACTATGAGTGGTGAGAGACTATGAGTGGTTAACAGAGTGGTGAGAGACTATGAGGGGTAAACAGAGTGGTGAGAGACTATGAGGGGTAAACAGAGTGGTAAACAGAGTGGTGAGAGACTATGAGGGGTAAACAGAGTGGTAAACAGAGTGGTGAGAGACTATGAGGGGTAAACAGAGTGGTGAGGGACTATGAGGGGTAAACAGAGTGGTGAGAGACTATGAGGGGTAAACAGAGTGGTGAGAGACTATGAGGGGTAAACAGAGTGGTGAGGGACTATGAGTGGTAAACAGAGTGGTAAACAGAGTGGTGAGAGACTATGAGGGGTAAACAGAGTGGTAAACAGAGTGGTGAGAGACTATGAGTGGTAACAGAGTGGTGAGAGACTATGAGGGGTAAACAGAGTGGTGAGAGACTATGAGGGGTAAACAGAGTGGTGAGAGACTATGAGTGGTAAACAGAGTGGTGAGAGACTATGAGGGGTAAACAGAGTGGTAAACAGAGTGGTGAGAGACTATGAGTGGTAAACAGAGTGGTAAACAGAGTGGTGAGAGACTATGAGTGGTAACAGAGAGGTGAGAGACTATGAGTGGTAAACAGAGTGGTGAGAGACTATGAGGGGTAAACAGAGTGGTAAACAGAGTGGTGAGAGACTATGAGGGGTAACAGAGAGGTGAGAGACTATGAGTGGTAACAGAGAGGTGAGAGACTATGAGTGGTGAACAGAGTGGTGAGAGACTATGAGTGGTGAGAGACTATGAGTGGTAAACAGAGTGGTGAGAGACTATGAGGGGTAACAGAGTGGCGAGAGACTATGAGTGGTAACAGAGAGGTGAGAGACTATGAGTGGTAACAGAGAGGTGAGAGACTATGAGTGGTAAACAGAGTGGTGAGAGACTATGAGGGGTAAACAGAGTGGTAAACAGAGTGGTGAGAGACTATGAGTGGTAAACAGAGTGGTGAGAGACTATGAGGGGTAAACAGAGTGGTGAGGGACTATGAGTGGTAACAGAGTGGTGAGAGACTATGAGTGGTAACAGAGAGGTGAGAGACTATGAGTGGTAACAGAGAGGTGAGAGACTATGAGTGGTAACAGAGAGGTGAGAGACTATGAGTGGTAACAGAGTGGTGAGAGACTATGAGGGGTAAACAGAGTAGTGAGAGACTATGAGTGGTAAACAGAGTGGTGAGAGACTATGAGTGGTAACAGAGAGGTGAGAGACTATGAGTTGTAACAGAGAGGTGAGAGACTATGAGTGGTAAACAGAGTGGTAAACAGAGTAGTGAGAGACTATGAGTGGTTAACAGAGTGGTGAGAGACTATGAGTGGTAAACAGAGTGGTGAGAGACTATGAGTGGTAAACAGAGTGGTGAGAGACTATGAGTGGTAACAGAGTGGTGAGAGACTATGAGTGGTAAACAGAGTGGTAAACATAGTGGTGAGAGACTATGAGTGGTAAACAGAGTGGTAAACAGAGTAGTGAGAGACTATGAGTGGTTAACAGAGTGGTGAGAGACTATGAGTGGTTAACAGAGTGGTGAGAGACTATGAGTGGTAACAGAGTGGTGAGAGACTATGAGTGGTAAACAGAGTGGTGAGAGACTATGAGTGGTGAACAGAGTGGTGAGAGACTATGAGTGGTAACAGAGTGGTGAGAGACTATGAGTGGTAAACAGAGTGGTGAGAGACTATGAGTGGTAAACAGAGTGGTAAACAGAGTAGTGAGAGACTATGAGTGGTTAACAGAGTGGTGAGAGACTATGAGTGGTTAACAGAGTGGTGAGAGACTATGAGTGGTAACAGAGTGGTGAGAGACTATGAGTGGTAACAGAGTGGTGAGAGACTATGAGTTGTAACAGAGAGGTGAGAGACTATGAGTGGTAAACAGAGTGGTGAGAGACTATGAGTGGTAAACAGAGTGGTGAGAGACTATGAGTGGTAAACAGAGTGGTAAACATAGTGGTGAGAGACTATGAGTGGTAAACAGAGTGGTAAACAGAGTAGTGAGAGACTATGAGTGGTTAACAGAGTGGTGAGAGACTATGAGTGGTTAACAGAGTGGTGAGAGACTATGAGTGGTAACAGAGTGGTGAGAGACTATGAGTGGTAAACAGAGTGGTGAGAGACTATGAGTGGTGAACAGAGTGGTGAGAGACTATGAGTGGTAACAGAGTGGTGAGAGACTATGAGTGGTAAACAGAGTGGTGAGAGACTATGAGTGGTAAACAGAGTGGTAAACAGAGTAGTGAGAGACTATGAGTGGTTAACAGAGTGGGGAGAGACAATGAGTGGTTAACAGAGTGGTGAGAGACTATGAGTGGTAACAGAGTGGTGAGAGACTATGAGTGGTAACAGAGTGGTGAGAGACTATGAGTTGTAACAGAGAGGTGAGAGACTATGAGTGGTAAACAGAGTGGTGAGAGACTATGAGTGGTAAACAGAGTGGTGAGAGACGATGAGTGGTAAACAGAGTGGTGAGAGACTATGAGTTGTAACAGAGAGGTGAGAGACTATGAGTGGTAAACAGAGTGGTGAGAGACTATGAGTGGTGAACAGAGTGGTGAGAGACTATGAGGGGTAAACAGAGTGGTGAGAGACGATGAGTGGTAAACAGAGAGGTGAGAGACTATGAGGGGTAAACAGAGTGGTGAGAGACGATGAGTGGTAAACAGAGAGGTGAGAGACTATGAGTGGTAAACAGAGTGGTGAGAGACTATGAGGGGTAAACAGAGTGGTGAGAGACTATGAGGGGTAAACAGAGTGGTAAACAGAGTGGTGAGAGACTATGAGGGGTGAACAGAGTGGTGAGAGACTATGAGGGGTAAACAGAGTGGTAAACAGAGTGGTGAGAGACTATGAGGGGTGAACAGAGTGGTAAACAGAGAGGTGAGAGACTATGAGGGGTAAACAGAGTGGTAAACAGAGTGGTGAGAGACTATGAGGGGTAAACAGAGTGGTAAACAGAGTGGTGAGAGACTATGAGGGGTAAACAGAGTGGTGAGAGACTATGAGTGGTAAACAGAGTGGTAAACAGAGTGGTGAGAGACTATGAGGGGTAAACAGAGTGGTGAGAGACTATGAGTGGTAAACAGAGTGGTGAGAGACTATGAGTGGTAAACAGAGTGGTGAGAGACTATGAGTGGTAAACAGAGTGGTGAGAGACTATGAGGGGTAAACAGAGTGGTAAACAGAGTGGTGAGAGACTATGAGGGGTAAACAGAGTGGTGAGAGACTATGAGTGGTAAACAGAGTGGTGAGAGACTATGAGTTGTAACAGAGAGGTGAGAGACTATGAGTTGTAACAGAGAGGTGAGAGACTATGAGTGGTGAACAGAGTGGTGAGAGACTATGAGTGGTAAACAGAGTGGTGAGAGACTATGAGTGGTAAACAGAGTGGTGAGAGACTATGAGTTGTAACAGAGAGGTGAGAGACTATGAGGGGTAAACAGAGTGGTGAGAGACTATGAGTGGTAAACAGAGTGGTGAGAGACTATGAGTGGTAAACAGAGTGGTGAGAGACTATGAGTGGTAAACAGAGTGGTGAGAGACTATGAGTTGTAACAGAGAGGTGAGAGACTATGAGGGGTAAACAGAGTGGTAAACAGAGTGGTGAGAGACTATGAGGGGTAAACAGAGTGGTGAGAGACTATGAGTTGTAACAGAGTGGTAAACAGAGTGGTGAGAGACTATGAGGGGTAAACAGAGTGGTAAACAGAGTGGTGAGAGACTATGAGTGGTAAACAGAGTGGTAAACAGAGTGGTGAGGGACTATGAGGGGTGAACAGAGTGGTAAACAGAGTGGTGAAAGACTATGAGTGGTTAACAGAGTGGTAAACAGAGTGGTGAGAGACTATCAGGGTGGTCTGCTGCTGGCCTTATTCTTAGAAAACGTAATATGACTCAACAATGGAACACGTGATGATGACATGGGAATGTTCCCTGAATAGAAATGACTCAACAATGGAACATGTGATGATGTCATGGGAATGTTCCCTGAATAGAAATGACTCAACAATGGAACATGTGATGATGTCATGGGAATGTTCCCTGAATAGAAATGACTCAACAATGGAACACGTGATGATGTCATGGGAATGTTCCCTGAATAGAAATGACTCAACAATGGAACACGTGATGATGTCATGGGAATGTTTCCTGGATAGATATGACTCAACAATGGAACACGTGATGATGTCATGGGAATGTTCCCTGAATAGAAATGACTCAACAATGGAACATGTAATGATGTCATGGGAATGTTTCCTGAATAGAAATGACTCAACAATGGAACACGTGATGATGTCATGGGAATGTTTCCTGGATAGATATGACTCAACAATGGAA
>NC_074669.1:62994605-63020410 GCF_029448725.1 Salvelinus fontinalis
CTCTCCCACATCAATCTCTTCAGCCAATCAGTCTCCTCAGCCCTCTCCCACATCAATCTCTTCAGCCAATCAGTGTCCTCAGCCCTCTCCCACATCAATCTCTTCAGCCAATCAGTCTCCTCAGCCCTCTCCCACATCAATCTCTTCAGCCAATCAGTCTCCTCAGCCCTCTCCCATATCAATCTCTTCAGCCAATCAGTCTCCTCAGGCCTCTCCCACATTAATCTCTTCAGCCAATCAGTCTCCTCAGCCCTCTCCCACATCAATCTCTTCAGCCAATCAGTGTCCTCAGCCCTCTCCCACATCAATCTCTTCAGCCAATCAGTCTCCTCAGCCCTCTCCCACATCAATCTCTTCAGCCAATCAGTCTCCTCAGCCCTCTCCCATATCAATCTCTTCAGCCAATCAGTCTCCTCAGCCCTCTCCCACATCAATCTCTTCAGCCAATCAGTGTCCTCAGCCCTCTCCCACATCAATCTCTTCAGCCAATCAGTCTCCTCAGCCCTCTCCCACATCAATCTCTTCAGCCAATCAGTCTCCTCAGCCCTCTCCCATATCAATCTCTTCAGCCAATCAGTCTCCTCAGGCCTCTCCCACATCAATCTCTTCAGCCAATCAGTCTCCTCAGCCCTCTCCCACATCAATCTCTTCAGCCAATCAGTCTCCTCAGGCCTCTCCCACATCAATCTCTTCAGCCAATCAGTCTCCTCAGGCCTCTCCAACATCAATCTCTTCAGCCAGCCAGTCTCCTCAGCCCTCTCCCACATCAATCTCTTCAGCCAATCAGTCTCCTCAGCCCTCTCCCATATCAATCTCTTCAGCCAATCAGTCTCCTCAGGCCTCTCCCACATCAATCTCTTCAGCCAATCAGTCTCCTCAGGCCTCTCCAACATCAATCTCTTCAGCCAGTCAGTCTCCTCAGCCCTCTCCCACATCAATCTCTTCAACCTCTCACCCCTTCATTACCACAGCATGTCACCCCTCTCCCCCACATGCACAACACTCTCCACACCATGACTACCAGGTGTAGGAATATCCATTTTTAACAGCCTGCTGAGATGATGGATAGCATTCTGTTCTGAACACCTTCTGAACTCTGTTAACCACTCATAGTCTCTCACCTCTCTGTTACCACTCTGTTCACCCCTCATAGTCTCTCACCACTCTGTTTACCACTCTGTTTACCCCTCATAGTCTCTCACCACTCTGTTTACCACTCTGTTTACCCCTCATAGTCTCTCACCACTCTGTTTACCACTCTGTTTACCCCTCATAGTCTCTCACCACTCTGTTTACCACTCTGTTTACCCCTCATAGTCTCTCACCACTCTGTTTACCACTCTGTTTACCCCTCATAGTCTCTCACCACTCTGTTTACCACTCTGTTTACCCCTCATAGTCTCTCACCACTCTGTTTACCCCTCATAGTCTCTCACCACTCTGTTTACCACTCTGTTTACCCCTCATAGTCTCTCACCACTCTGTTTACCACTCTGTTTACCCCTCATAGTCTCTCACCACTCTGTTTACCACTCTGTTCACCCCTCATAGTCTCTCACCACTCTGTTTACCCCTCATAGTCTCTCACTACTCTGTTTACCACTCTGTTCACCCCTCATAGTCTCTCACCACTCTGTTTACCCCTCATAGTCTCTCACCACTCTGTTTACCACTCTGTTTACCCCTCATAGTCTCTCACCACTCTGTTTACCACTCTGTTTACCCCTCATAGTCTCTCACACTCTGTTTACCCCTCATAGTCTCTCATAATACTGGCTACTCAGTATTGAGTAGCCAGATAAAAGGTGCCCATTTCAAACGGCCTCGTACTCAATTCTTGCTCGTACAATATGCATATTATTATTACTATTGGATAGAAAACACTCTCTAGTTTCTAAAACCGTTTGAATTATATCTGTGAGTCAAACAGAACTCATTTGGCACAAACTTCCTGACCAGGAAGTGGAAAGTCTGAAATCGATGCTCTGTTCTACTTCCTGCCTATACATGGGCAATGAACGTAAGAGTCTACGTGCACTTCATACACCTTCCCCTGGTTGTCAAGAGGCGGTGAGAGAAGACATTTCGTGTTTATCTTGGTCTGAGGTGGAATAAAAGCTCTTTGTATGACGTGACCGTCCATTTTCTGTTTTCTGGAGCGCGCGAAAGGGGACATGGATTTGCCTTCTGTTTAGCTGTCGTTATAGGCGACTAATATCTCCGGCTTTGATTTTATTTGATACATGTGACCATATCATCGTAAAGTATGTTTTTTCAATATAGTTTCATCAGATTATTGAAAATTTTTCGGGAGTTTTGCCGTGTTCCGTTCTCTTCCGTTTGTTGACTTGGAGAGCTTTGTGCCACTTGGCAAGTGCGCGTGCTAAATCGAGAGGGAAAATGAACGTTCTAAATCCAAACAACGACTGTTCTTGACAAAGGACACCTTGTCCAACATTCTGATGGAAGATCACCAAAAGTAAGAAACATTTTATGATGCTAATTCATATATCTGTCGTGCATGTGAATTAGTCGTGGGCGCCCAACTTTGGGGTACTCAGCTATACCGAAGCTGGATGTCGTAATGAAGTTATTTTTTAGAATTCTAACACTGCGATTTCATTAAGAACTAATGGATCTATCATTTCCTATACAACATGTATTTTTTAGTTATGTTTATGAATACCTATTTGGTCAGAATATGTGTGTCAGAAAACGTGTCAGAAAAATATCGTTGCTGTTTAGACGTTGTGGAAAAAGTAGCTAAGTTAGCACAATGTGTAACCACTGATTTCAGCTCTAAATATGCACATTTTCGAACAAAATATAAGTGTATGTATAACCTGATGTTATAGGACTGTCATCTGATGAAGAAAATCAAGGTTAGTCAAAAATTATATATCTTTTGCTTGTTTGTTACGATCGCTAACTTTTGCTACTGGGAAATTTCTTGTGTTTTTGGCTATTGTGGTAAGCTAATATAACGCTCTATTGTGTTTTCGCTGTAAAACACTTGATAAATCGGAAATATTGTCTGGAATCACAAGATGCCTGTCTTTCAATTGCTGTACACTATGTATTTTTCAGAAATGTTTTATGATGAGTATTTGGTTATTTGGCGTTGGTGTCTGTAATTATTCTGTCTGCTTTCGGTGCAATTTCTGATTGTAGCTGCAATGTAAACTATGATTTATACCTGAAAAATGCACATTTTTCTAACAAAACATATGCTATACAATAAATATGTTATCAGACTGTCATCTGATGAAGTTGTTTCTTGGTTAGTGGCTATTTATATCTTTATTTGGATGAATTTGTGATAGCTACTGATGGAGTAAAAAACTGGTGGAGTACAAAAAGTGGTGTGTTTTGCTAACGTGGTTAGCTAATAGATTTACATATTGTGTCTTCCCTGTAAAACATTTTAAAAATCGGACATGTTGGCTGGATTCACAAGATGTGTACCTTTCATATGCTGTATTGGACTTGTTAATGTGTGAAAGTTAAATATTTAAAAAAAATATATTTTGAATTTCGCGCCCTGCACTTTGAGCTGGCTGTTGTCATAAGTGTACCGGCGTCGGGCTGCAGCCATAAGAAGTTAAACCCTTCGAGCGTTGCTTTAGCAGTATGCTTAGGGTCATTGTCCTGCTGGAAGGTGAACCTCCGTCCCAGTCTCAAATCTCTGGAAGACAGAAACAGGTTTCCCCTTCAAGAATTTCCCTGTATTTAGTGCCACCACCATGCTTCACTGTGGGGATGGAGTTCTCGGGGTGATGAGCGGTGTTGGGTTTGTGCCAGAAATAGCGTTTTCCTTGTTTGCCAAAAAGCTACATTTTAGTCTCATCTTACCAGAGTACCTTCTTCCATATGTTTGGGGAGTCTCCCATATGCCTTTTGGCGAACACCAAATGTGTTTGCTTATTTTTTTCTTTAACCTGTCTAGGATCAGCGTGCCGCTAGCGGCACTCCCCCCCCCCCCCCACTGAAAAACCAGTGCCGCGAAATTCAAAAAAAATATTTTTTTAAAATATTTAACTTTCACACATTAAAGTCCAATACAGCTAATGAAAGACACAGATCTTATGAATCCAGTCAACATTTCCGATTTTTAAAATGTTTTACAGGGAAGACACAATATGTAAAGATGTACATCTATTACCTAAAAACACATTAGCATATTCCACCATCTTTTATTTGTCCACCAACACCAGTAGCCATCACCAATTCGGCTAAACTAAGATATTTATAGCCCCTAACCAACAAAAAAACTCATTAGATGACAGTCTGATAACATATTTATGGTATGGGATAGGTTTTGTTAGAAAAAAGTGCATATTTCAGGTAGATGGCATAGTTTACAATTGCACCCACCATCACAAATGGACTAGAATAATTACAATGAGCAACGTGTTTACCTAACTACTAATCATCAAACATTTCGTAAAAATACACAGCATACACGAATCGAAAGACACAGATCCTGTGAATACAGACAATATTTCAGATTTTCTAAGTGTCTTACAGCGAAAACACAATAAATCGTTATATTAGCTTAGCACATAGCAATTAGCAGCCCAGCATTGATTCTAGCCAAAGTGAGCGATAAAAGTCAACATCGCCAAAAGATATTAATTTTTTCACTAACCTTCTCAGAATTCTTCCGATGACACTCCTGTAACATCACATTACAACATGCATATACAGTTTGATCGAAAATGTTTATATTTAGCCACCAAAATCATGGTTAGACAATGTGAAATGTAGACAAGCTGGTAAAGAAAACGTCCTTGCGCCACTTAGACAGTGATCTACTCTTATACATAAATACTCATAAACGTGACTAAAAAATATAGGGTGGACAGGGATTGATAGACAATTTAATTCTTAATACAATTGCGTTATTACATTTTTTAATTTATCCTTACTTTTCAATACAGTTTGCGCCAAGCGAAGCTACGTCAAAAAACATGGCGTCCTAAGCCACTAAAATGTTTCGACAGAAACACGATTTATCATAATAAAAATGTCCTACCTTGAGCTGTTCTTCCATCAGTATCTTGGGCAAAGGATCCTTTCTTGGGAGAAATCGTCTTTTGGTGGAAAGCTGTCCTCTTGCCATGTGGAAATGTCAACTACGTTCGGGATGAACTGAAAAGCGTGACCAACTTTTCACATCGTTGCAAAAATAAATGTCCCAAAATCGCACTAAACGGATATAAATTGCTATAAAACGCTTTAAATTAACTACTTTGTGATGTTTGTAACTCCTATAACGAGTGAAAAGATGACCGGAGAAATATAACAGGCTAAACTAATGCTTGGAACAGGAGAGGGTCGGTGTCTTCCACGCGCGTTACGCAGCAAGAAAAGACTTGCTAGCTAAAGGTTTTTTTCATTTGTAGGGCCTGTGAACGAGCAATCGAGCCCGTTGGAATCGTCATCACGTAAAGGCATCCAGGGGAAGACGTAAGAAGTGTCCGTATAGTCATAGCAACGACAGTGCCCGTTTAAATGACTTCAGAAAAGTGGCCAACGTTTCTCAAATCTGACTCCATGTCAGGGAAATTGCTGTAGAATGGGCTCTGTTCCACTTAGAGACAAAATTTCAACTCCTATAGAAACTATAGACTGTTTTCTATCCAATAATAATAATAATATGCATATTGTACGATCAAGGATTTTGTGGGAAGCCGTTTAAAAAATTAGCCACATTAGCATAAATAGTCTAAACAGCGCCCCCATCCCCAACAGGTTAAGCAATGTTTTCTTTGGCCACTCTTCCGTAAAGCCCAGCTCTGTGGAGTGTACAGCTTAAAGTGGTCCTATGGACAGATACTCCAATCTCCGCTGTGGAGCTTTGCAGCTCCTTCAGGGTTATCTTTGGTCTCTTTGTTGCCTCTCTGATTAATGCCCTCCTTGCCTGGTCTGTGAGTTTTGGTGGTTTGTTGGCAGGTTTGTTGTGGTGCCATATTCTCTCCATTTTTTATTAATAGGTTTAACGGTGCTCCGTGGGATGTTCAAATTTTCAGATATTTTTTTATAACCCAAACCTGATCTGTACTTCTCCACAACTTTGTCCCTGACCTGTTTGGAGAGCTCCTTGGTCTTCATGGTGCCGCTTGCTTGGTGGTGCCCCTTGCTTAGTGGTGTTGCAGACTCTGGGGCCTTTCAGAACAGGTGTATATTTATTGTCATGTGACACTTAAATTGCACACAGGTGGACTTTATTTAACTAATTATGTGACTTCTGGAGGTAATTGGTTGCACCAGATCTTGTTTAGGGGCTTCATAGCAAAGGGGGTGAATACATATGCACGCACAACTTTTCCGTATTTAAAAAAATAATAATAATGTATACAAGTAATTTTTTCCATCTCACTTCACCAATTTAAATTATTTTATGTATGTCCATTACATTAAATCCAAATAAAAATCCATTTCAATTACATGTTGTAATGCAACAAAATAGGAAAAACGCCAAGGGAGATGAATACTTTTGCAAGGCACTACTGTATTTAATCCCAATGCCCCAGGACAGTGATTGGGGACATTTCCCTGTAGGGCGCCGTCTTTCAGATGGGATGTTAAACGAGTGTCCTGTCTCTCTGTGCTCACTAAAAATCCCAGGGTAACTTATCGTCAGAGTAGGGTTGTTAACCCTGGTGTCCTTGGTTAAATTCCCAATCTGACCCCCATACCATCATGTTCACCTAATCATTCCCAGTTTACAATTGGCTCATTCATCTCCCCTTGAACTTTTCCCCAGGTCTTTGCTGTAAACGAAAACGTGTTCTCAGTCAATTTACCTGGTAAAATAAGGATACGAAATAGAAGACACTGAAAGTCAGAGGATTGGCTAAAGCACATACAGATCTAGGACCAGCCGGGTGTATCTCTTCATACCTGTATACTTCAGACTACACCTGATCTAGGACCAGCCTATAGCTAGGTGTAACTCTTCATACCTGTATACTTCAGACTACACCTGATCTAGGACCAGCCTATAGCTAGGTGTATCTCTTCATACCAGTATACTCCAGATTACACCTGATCTAGGACCAGCCTATAGCTAGCTGTGTCTCTTCATACCTGTATACTCCAGATTACACCTGATCTAAGACCAGCCTATAGCTAGCTGTGTCTCTTCATACCTGTATACTCCAGACTACACCTGATCTAGGACCAGCCTATAGCTAGGTGTCTCTCTTCATACCAGTATACTCCAGATTACACCTGATCTAGGACCAGCCTATAGCTAGGTGTAACTCTTCATACCTGTATACTCCAGATTACACCTGATCTAGGACCAGCCTATAGCTAGGTGTATCTCTTCATACCTGTATACTCCAGATTACACCTGATCTAGGACCAGCCTATAGCTAGCTGTGTCTCTTCATACCTGTATACTCCAGATTACACCTGATCTAGGACCAGCCTATAGCTAGGTGTATCTCTTCATACCTGTATACTCCAGATTACACCTGATCTAGGACCAGCCTATAGCTAGGTGTAACTCTTCATACCAGTATACTCCAGATTACACCTGATCTAGGACCAGCCTATAGCTAGCTGTGTCTCTTCATACCTGTATACTCCAGATTACACCTGATCTAGGACCAGCCTATAGCTAGGTGTATCTCTCCATACCTGTATAATTCAGATTACACCTGATCTAGGACCAGCCTATAGCTAGGTGTAACTCTTCATACCTGTATACTCCAGATTACACCTGATCTAGGACCAGCCTATAGCTAGGTGTAACTCTTCATACCTGTATACTCCAGATTACACCTGATCTAGGACCAGTTTATAGCTAGGTGTAACTCTTCATACCTGTATACTCCAGATTACACCTGATCTAGGACCAGCCTATAGCTAGGTGTAACTCTTCATACCTGTATACTCCAGATTACACCTGATCTAGGACCAGTCTATAGCTAGGTGTATCTCTTCATACCTGTATACTCCAGGTGGAAGCCTGCTGCAGACACACTGATGTCGGACTGGAAGGTCAGGTAGATGTTGTTGGAGGTGCTGTTCAGGAGCTGGGGGATGGTCGTACCTACAGAACATACCCACAGAGACAGTCATGTAGGAGTTACAGTAGGAAGGGTTTCCAGGGGGGGAAAGACATATACTGTATGTGACTGGAACGTAAAACATACCCACAGAGACAGTCAATAGGAAAATATCATAAAATACACTACACCAGGGCTCACCAACCCTGTTCCTGGAGAGAGACCCTCCTGTAGGTTTTAACTCCAACCCTGTTCCTGGAGAGAAACCCTCCTGGAGGTTTTAACTCCAACCCTGTTCCTGGAGAGAGACCCTCCTGTAGGTTTTAACTCCAACCCTGTTCCTGGAGAGATACCCTCCTGGAGGTTTTAACTCCAACCCTGTTCCTAGAGAGATACCCTCTTGTAGGTTTTAACTCCAACCCTGTTCCTGGAGAGAGACCCTCCTGAAGGTTTTAACTCCAACCCTGTTCCTGGAGAGACACCCTCCTGGAGGTTTTAACTCCAACCCTGTTCCTGGAGAGAGACCCTCCTGTAGGTTTTAACTTCAACCCTGTTCCTGGAGAGATACCCTCCTGTCTTCTTCATCAGGTGAAGACTAGAGTCCGTCAGGTCTTCTTCGTCAGGTGAAGACTAGAGTCCGTCAGGTCTTCTTCGTCAGGTGAAGACTAGAGTCCGTCAGCTCTTCTTCGTCAGGTGAAGACTAGAGTCCGTCAGGTCTTCTTCATCAGGTGAAGAATAGAGTCAGTCAGGTCTTCTTCGTCAGGTGAAGACTAGAGTCCGTCAGGTCTTCTTCGTCAGGTGAAGACTAGAGTCCGTCAGGTCTTCTTCGTCAGGTGAAGACTAGAGTCCGTCAGGTCTTCTTCATCAGGTGAAGAATAGAGTCAGTCAGGTCTTCTTCATCAGGTGAAGACTAGAGTCCGTCAGGTCTTCTTCGTCAGGTGAAGACTAGAGTCCGTCAGGTCTTCTTCATCAGGGGAAGACTAGAGTCCGTCAGGTCTTCTTCGTCAGGTAAAGACTATTTATTTTTATTTTCTATTTAACCATTATTTTGCTCGGCAAGTCAGAGGGAGTCAGTCGTGCCTTTTTTCATATCCTTGAACTGCGCCGTGGGAGATTCTGAGAACTTTTCTCAAAGAGCATGCAAAATGTCGTCTCCCGCCGTCATATCTATAAGGACTTTTACTGAGTGTTTTCCGATCAGACATTATTATCAATTCCAAAATGGGAGCTTTAAAAGACTAATTCTGGAGGTTGTTTCACCTGAATAGCTGCCAAGCCTTGGAGCGTTGCCATCGACGCCGTCGAAAAAGTCCAAGGAGTCCCAGTTGTGTTCCGTGGCAAAAGTTATGACCTGGATCTGAAGAAAGGAACAAAGAAATACATTTAAGAGTAATAAAAAAAAATATCTAAGTTGAATAAAACAGTTGCCTCATCAATAATGGGATACATTTTAGCAAATTCCCATTCTAAGATAGAATTCCATGAAAGTTTAATTCTTAAACCCTTTTAACTATCAAAACTTTCCAACATTATATTCATAACGTTTCGTGCTGCATCTCTCACTTGGATGCCTGCTCCCTCTGGCACAGAGACCTTCCAGATACAGTTTAGATAGTTGGCGTAGGGCTCTGGGTAACCAGGAGAAAGGATGGTCCCCTTACGAGATGTCAGCAGCCCTCCACAGGGAACTGCACAGGGGGAGAGAAGAGAGAGACAAGTCACCCAGAGGAGACCAGGGGGAGAGAAGAGAGAGACAAGTCACCCAGAGGAGACCAGGGGGAGAGAAGAGAGAGACAAGTCAACCAGAGGAGACCAGGGGTAGAGAAGAGAGAGACAAGTCACCCAGAGGAGACCAGGGGTAGAGAAGAGAGAGACAAGTCACCCAGAGGAGACCAGGGGTAGAGAAGAGAGAGACAAGTCACCCAGAGGAGACCAGGGGTAGAGAAGAGAGAGACAAGTCACCCAGAGGAGACCAGGGGTAGAGAAGAGAGAGACAAGTCACCCAGAGGAGACCAGGGGTAGAGAAGAGAGAGACAAGTCACCCAGATGAGACCAGGGGTAGAGAAGAGAGAGACAAGTCACCCAGATGAGACCAGGGGTAGAGAAGAGAGAGACAAGTCAACCAGAGGAGACCAGGGGTAGAGAAGAGAGAGACAAGTCACCCAGAGGAGACCAGGGGTAGAGAGGAGAGAGACAAGTCACCCAGAGGAGACCAGGGGTAGAGAAGAGAGAGACAAGTCACCCAGAGGAGACCAGGGGTAGAGAAGAGAGAGACAAGTCACCCAGAGGAGACCAGGGGTAGAGAAGAGAGAGACAAGTCACCCAGAGGAGACCAGGGGTAGAGAAGAGAGAAACAAGTCACCCAGAGGAGACCAGGGGTAGAGAAGAGAGAGACACGTCACCCAGAGGAGACCAGGGATAGAGAAGAGAGAGACAAGTCACCCAGATGAGACCAGGGGTAGAGAAGAGAGAGACAAGTCACCCAGATGAGACCAGGGGTAGAGAAGAGAGAGACAAGTCACCCAGAGGAGACCAGGGGTAGAGAAGAGAGAGACAAGTCACCCAGAGGAGACCAGGGGTAGAGAAGAGAGAGACAAGTCACCCAGAGGAGACCAGGGGTAGAGAAGAGAGAGACAAGTCAACCAGAGGAGACCAGGGGTAGAGAAGAGAGAGACAAGTCACCCAGGAGACCAGGGGTAGAGAAGAGAGAGACAAGTCACCCAGAGGAGACCAGGGGTAGAGAAGAGAGAAACAAGTCACCCAGAGGAGACCAGGGGTAGAGAAGAGAGAGACAAGTCACCCAGAGGAGACCAGGGGTAGAGAGGAGAGAGACAAGTCACCCAGAGGAGACCAGGGGTAGAGAGGAGAGAGACAAGTCACCCAGACACCAAGAGTAGAGAGAGACATCACACCAAAGAGACACACACACACACACACACACACACACACACACACACACACACACACACACACACACACACACACACACACACACACACACACACACACACACACACACACCGAGTGTGTTAGGATAAATACTGTGTGTTATGAGCGTGTGTGTGTGAATGCTTGGGGACAAGGTAAGGAAGAGTGAGATATGAGAAACCAAGTGATGCCTCCAGCACTGAGTTGCAGGGCCACTCGGGAGCCACTACAAGGGACTGGACAAGTTTTTTTCTAAGGTTAGAACGCTCTAAGATATACAAACCAAAAATGCCTCTCCAGGCAGGGTTAACATGAAGGGCAGCACCAGCCAGACAGTGAGGGACTATACTAGACATGATCTAAATCCTAAATGTCGGACTGGAAACTGGATAGGATGGCTCCATGGGGCTTCATCCGTCCATGCATCCCTCATCTGTCCATCATCCATTCACCCCAGCTACCTGTTGTTCTCCTTGTTTTATGGAGGGTTACTCATCCATGCATCCCTCATCTGTCCATCATCCGTTCACCCCAGCTACCTGTTGATCTCCTTGTTTTATGGAGGGTTACTCATCCCATCCATCCCTCATCTGTCCATCATCCATTCACCCCAGCTACCTGTTGATCTCCTTGTTTTATGGAGGGTTACTCATCCCATCCATCCCTCATCTGTCCATCATCCATTCACCCCAGCTACCTGTTGATCTCCTTGTTTTATGGAGGGTTACTCATCCATGCGTCCCACCATCTCATCTATTCATGGGTTTCATCCATCTATCATTTGTGATCCGTTCACCCAAGCCCTTCTGACTAGTGTAGATCTCCTGCTGGTCTCAGAGGTTCATTATAAACTTCAGAGGCCCACAACCGATTACCGTTGATCTCCTGCTGGTCCCAGAGGTTCATTATAAACTTCAGAGGACCACAACCGATTACCGTTGATCTCCTGCTGGTCTCAGAGGGTCATTATAAACTTCAGAGGACCACAACCGATTACCGTTGATCTCCTGCTGGTCCCAGAGGTTCATTATAAACCTCAGGAGGACCACAACCGATTCCAGACCATAGGCTCTCCAATATTCGCATTGCAATGTATTGGTCAAGCATTGGAAGTGATTTGCTAGTGTGGATATAGGAACATAGCTATATATTTTACAGCACAGATCAAAGCATGTCACGTACCGCTTCTACCTTAATATTTGAAAGTCCTCTACTGCACATTACAATATGACCAGCTGTAAGGACTAGCGTAGCTCAAACGGAACAGACATCCGTCAGCCACGGATATAAAAAACAAACACCGTATACTATTATTCATCTGAAAGAATACGACGTGTTGCTTCAGAGAGATAACTAAAATCCCAGCAGTTGTTCTGTTGTCTGTTGTCACCAGTTGCTTACTCATTTCATATCACGACAGATATCAGAATAACCGGGAATAATGATAATGACATTTTACATATACTCTCCTTTCAACAATGGAACACGTGATGATGTCATGGGAATGTTCCCTGATTAGAAATGACTCAACAATGGCACACGTGATGATGTCATGGGAATGTTCCCTGATTAGAAATGACTCAACAATGGCACACGTGATGATGTCATGGGAATGTTTCCTGAATAGAAATGACTCAACAATGGAACACGTGACGATGTCATGGGAATGTTCCCTGAATAGAAATGACTCAACAATGGCACACGTGATGATGTCATGGGAATGTTCCCTGAAAAGAAATGACTCAATAATAGAACACGTGATGATGTCATGGGAATGTTCCCGGAATAGAAATGACTCAACAATGGAACAGGTGATGATGTCATTGGAATGTTCCCTGAATAGAAATGACTCAACAATGGAACACGTGACGATGTCATGGGAATGTTTCCTGGATAGAAATGACTCAACAATGGAACGGGTGATGATGTCATGGGAATGTTTCCTGGATAGAAATGACTCAACAATAGAACACGTGATGATGTCATGGGAATGTTCCCTGATTAGAAATGACTCAACAATGGCACACGTGATGATGTCATTGGAATGTTCCCTGAATAGAAATGACTCAACAATGGAACACGTGATGATGTCATGGGAATGTTCCCTGAATAGAAATGACTCAACAATGGCACACGTGATGATGTCATGGGAATGTTCCCGGAATAGAAATGACTCAACAATAGAACACGTGATGATGTCATAGGAATGTTCCCTGAATAGCAATGACTCAACAATGGAACATGTGATGATGTCATGGGAATGTTCCCTGATTAGAAATGACTCAACAATGGAACACGTGACGAT
This sequence comes from Salvelinus fontinalis, assembly GCF_029448725.1. Classification (NCBI taxonomy): domain Eukaryota; kingdom Metazoa; phylum Chordata; class Actinopteri; order Salmoniformes; family Salmonidae; genus Salvelinus; species Salvelinus fontinalis. Next base: position 63,007,860 of record NC_074669.1, read on the forward strand.
GTCATGGGAATATTCCCGGAATAGAAATGACTCAACAGTGGAACACGTGATGATGTCATGGGAATGTTCCCGGAATAGAAATGACTCAACAATGGCACACGTGTTGATGTCATGGGAATGTTTCCTGAATAGAAATGACTCAACAGTGGAACACGTGATGATGTCATGGGAATGTTCCCGGAATAGAAATGACTCAACAATGGCACACGTGTTGATGTCATGGGAATGTTCCCTGAATAGAAATGACTCAACAATGGAACAGGTGATGATGTCATGGGAATGTTCCCTGAATAGAAATGACTCAACAATGAAACAGGTGATGATGTCATGGGAATGTTCCCTGAATAGAAATGACTCAACAATGGAACATGTGATGATGTCATGGGAATGTTCCCGGAATAGAAATGACTCAACAATGGAACACGTGATGATGTCATGGGAATGTTCCCTGAATAGAAATGACTCAACAATAGAACATGTGATGATGTCATGGGAATGTTCCCGGAATAGAAATGACTCAACAATGGAACACGTGATGATGTCATGGGAATGTTCCCTGAATAGAAATGACTCAACAATAGAACACGTGATGATGTCATGGGAATGTTCCCTGAATAGAAATTCCTCTTCCATCTTATCCAAGATAAGAGAGGAGAGAAACAAGGTGGTTCTTTTGTTTCCCTGTGGAGGAGGTCAATACTGCCTGGTTGTTCCCTGTGGAGGAGGTCAATACTGCCTGGTTGTTCCCTGTGGAGGAGGTCAATACTGCCTGGTTGTTCCCTGTGTAGGAGGTCAATACTGCCTGGTTGTTCCCTGTGAAGGAGGTCAATACTGGTTGATCCCTGTGGAGGAGGTCAATACTGGTTGATCCCTGTGGAGGAGGTCAATACTGCCTGGTTGTTCCCTGTGGAGGAGGTCAATACTAACTGGTTGATCCCTGTGCAGGAGGTCAATACTAACTGGTTGATCCCTGTGGAGGAGGTCAATACTGCCTGGTTGTTCCCTGTGGAGGAGGTCAATACTAACTGGTTGATCCCTGTGGAGGAGGTCAATACTGGTTGATCCCTGTGGAGGAGGTCAATACTGGTTGATCCCTGTGGAGGAGGTCAATACTGGTTGATCCCTGTGGAGGAGGTCAATACTGGTTGATCCCTGTGGAGGAGGTCAATACTGGTTGATCCCTGTGGAGGAGGTCAATACTGGTTGATCCCTGTGGAGGAGGTCAATACTGGTTGATCCCTGTGGAGGAGGTCAATACTGGTTGATCCCTGTGGAGGAGGTCAATACTGGTTGATCCCTGTGGAGGAGGTCAATACTGGTTGATCCCTGTGGAGGAGGTCAATACTGGTTGATCCCTGTGGAGGAGGTCAATACTGGTTGATCCCTGTGGAGGAGGTCAATACTGGTTGATCCCTGTGGAGGAGGTCAATACTGGTTGATCCCTGTGGAGGAGGTCAATACTGCCTGGTTGTTCCCTGTGGAGGAGGTCAATACTGGTTGATCCCTGTGGAGGAGGTCAATACTGGTTGATCCCTGTGGAGGAGGTCAATACTGGTTGATCCCTGTGGAGGAGGTCAATACTGGTTGATCCCTGTGGAGGAGGTCAATACTGGTTGATCCCTGTGGAGGAGGTCAATACTGGTTGATCCCTGTGGAGGAGGTCAATGCTGGTTGATCCCTGTGGAGGAGGTCAATACTGGTTGATCCCTGTGGAGGAGGTCAATACTGGTTGATCCCTGTGGAGGAGGTCAATACTGCCTGGTTGTTCCCTGTGGAGGAGGTCAATACTGGTTGATCCCTGTGGAGGAGGTCAATACTGGTTGATCCCTGTGGAGGAGGTCAATACTGGTTGATCCCTGTGGAGGAGGTCAATACTGGTTGATCCCTGTGGAGGAGGTCAATACTGGTTGATCCCTGTGGAGGAGGTCAATACTGGATGATCCCTGTGGAGGAGATCAATAGTGGTTGATCCCTGTGGAGGAGGTCAATACTAGTTGAATCCCTGTGGAGGAGGTCAATACTGCCAGTTTGAGTGTTGGCCAGCTGTTGTATTCACCAGCTAACCTCAGTGGAGACCAGAGCTGTCAATATCCAAGGGAAACTCACAGGGAAACTTACAGGGAAACCCACAGGGAAACTCACAGGGAAACTCACAGGGAAACCAATAGGGAAACTCACAGGGAAACCCACAGGGAAACCCACAGGGAAACCCACAGGGAAACTCACAGGGAAACTCACAGGGAAACCAATAGGGAAACTCACAGGGAAACCCACAGGGAAACCAATAGGGAAACTCACAGGGAAAGGGAAACTCACAGGGAAACCAATAGGGAAACTCACAGGGAAACCCACAGGGAAACCAATAGGGAAACTCACAGGGAAAGGGAAACTCACAGGGAAACCAATAGGGAAACTCACAGGGAAAGGGAAACTCACAGGGAAACCAATAGGGAAACTCACAGGGAAACCAATAGGGAAACTCACAGGGAAACCAATAGGGAAACTCACAGGGAAACCCCCAGGGAAACTCACAGGGAAACCAATAGGGAAACTCACAGGGAAACCAATAGGGAAACTCACAGGGAAACCAATAGGGAAACTCACAGGGAAACTCACAGGGAAACCCACAGGGAAATAGGGAAACCCACAGGGAAATAGGGAAACCCACAGGGAAATAGGGAAACCCACAGGGAAACACACAGGGAAATAGGGAAACCCACAGGGAAATAGGGAAACACACAGGGAAATAGGGAAACGCACAGGGAAACCCATAGGGAAATAGGGAAACCCACAGGGAAACACACAGGGAAACACACAGGGAAACCCACAGGGAAACACACAGGGAAACTCACAGGGAAACCCACAGGGAAACCCATAGGGAAAGCCATAGGGAAACTCACAGGGAAACCCACAGGGAAACACACAGGGAAATAGGGAAACCCACAGGGAAACACACAGGGAAATAGGGAAACCCACAGGGAAATAGGGAAACCCACAGGGAAACACACAGGGAAATAGGGAAACCCACAGGGAAATAGGGAAACCCACAGGGAAACTCACAGGGAAATAGGGAAACCCACAGGGAAATAGGGAAACCCACAGGGAAACACACAGGGAAATAGGGAAACCCACAGGGAAATAGGGAAACCCACAGGGAAACTCACAGGGAAATAGGGAAACCCACAGGGAAATAGGGAAACCCACAGGGAAACACACAGGGAAATAGGGAAACCCACAGGGAAATAGGGAAACCCACAGGGAAACACACAGGGAAATAGGGAAACCCACAGGGAAATAGGGAAACCCACAGGGAAATAGGGAAACGCACAGGGAAACCCATAGGGAAATAGGGAAACACACAGGGAAACACACAGGGAAACACACAGGGAAACCCACAGCGAAACACACAGGGAAACGCATAGGGAAACCCACAGGGAAACTCACAGGGAAACCCACAGGGAAACCCACAGGGAAACCCACAGGGAATCCCATAGGGAAACCCACAGGGAAACCCACAGGGAAACACACAGGGAAACCCACAGGGAAATAGGGAAACGCACAGGGAAACCCACAGGGAAATAGGGAAACCCACAGGGAAACCCATAGGGAAATAGGGAAACCCACAGGGAAATAGGGAAACGCACAGGGAAACCCATAGGGAAATAGGGAAACCCACAGGGAATCCCATAGGGAAACCCACAGGGAAACCCACAGGGAAACACACAGGGAAACACACAGGGAAACCCACAGGGAAACTCACAGGGAAACCCACAGGGAAACCCACAGGGAAACTCACAGGGAAACCCACAGGGAAACCCACAGGGAAACTCACAGGGAAACCCACAGGGAAACTCACAGGGAAACCCACAGGGAAACACACAGGGAAACCCACAGGGAAACCCACAGGGAAACCCACAGGGAAATAGGGAAACACACAGGGAAACACACAGGGAAACACACAGGGAAACACACAGGGCTCTGGTCAGAAGTAGTGCACTACATAGGGAATAGGGTGCCGTTTGAGACGCCTCCTTCAGTCATAACAACCTGATGCCTGTCTGCCAATGATGAACAGGGGTAGTCTACAGACAACCACTGAGTTGTCTACAGTCTGTATCTACCACACCAAGGATGAACAGGGGTAGTCTACAGTCTGTATCTACCACACCAAGGACGAACAGGGGTAGTCTACAGACTGTATCTACCACACCAAGGACGAACAGGGGTAGTCTACAGTCTGTATCTACCACACCAAGGACGAACAGGGGTAGTCTACAGTCTGTATCTACCACACCAAGGATGAACAGGGGTAGTCTACAGTCTGTATCTACCACACCAAGGACGAACAGGGGTAGTCTACAGTCTGTATCTACCACACCAAGGACGAACAGGGGTAGTCTACAGACTGTATCTACCACACCAAGGACGAACAGGGGTAGTCTACAGTCTGTATCTACCACACCAAGGATGAACAGGGGTAGTCTACAGTCTGTATCTACCACACCAAGGACGAACAGGGGTAGTCTACAGTCTGTATCTACTACACCAAGGATGAACAGGGGTAGTCTACAGTCTGTATCTACCACACCAAGGATGAACAGGGGTAGTCTACAGTCTGTATCTACCACACCAAGGACGAACAGGGGTAGTCTACAGACTGTATCTACCACACCAAGGACGAACAGGGGTAGTCTACAGTCTGTATCTACCACACCAAGGACGAACAGGGGTAGTCTACAGTCTGTATCTACCACACCAAGGATGAACAGGGGTAGTCTACAGTCTGTATCTACCACACCAAGGACGAACAGGGGTAGTCTACAGTCTGTATCTACCACACCAAGGACGAACAGGGGTAGTCTACAGACTGTATCTACCACACCAAGGACGAACAGGGGTAGTCTACAGTCTGTATCTACCACACCAAGGATGAACAGGGGTAGTCTACAGTCTGTATCTACCACACCAAGGACGAACAGGGGTAGTCTACAGTCTGTATCTACCACACCAATGATGAACAGGGGTAGTCTACAGTCTGTATCTACCACACCAAGGACGAACAGGGGTAGTCTACAGACTGTATCTACCACACCAAGGATGAACAGGGGTAGTCTACAGTCTGTATCTACCACACCAAGGACGAACAGGGGTAGTCTACAGTCTGTATCTTCCACACCAAGGACGAACAGGGGTAGTCTACAGACAACCACTGAGTTGTCTACAGTCTGTATCTACCACAATAACCAGTCAGGATGTACAGAGGACAGTACATAAACCCACAGCATGATTTCTCCTGCCTCAGTGTGTCGTTTTAGCCATGCTGCAATGTAGGAGCTCACATATCTAATTATTGCCCCTAATCCAGTTCACTGCAATTTCAAACTCATCAATATTTTACAGGTGATGTCCTATTCACTACTCCCACACAGAGACAGACGCCGTGACACATCACAGAAAGCGACTTCACTGTTCATCTCCTCAGTCCTCAGGTGAAGCAGACTTGATGATGACGCGTGCCTCTTCCTGTGTCACATACAAGCTATCAATCTCTGTCATAATCACTATGTCTGCTTCCCATATGGAACCCTATTCCCTACATACAGGTGTAGGATCTTAATTTGATCATCTTGTTGTTGCAAGAAACTCAAGTGTATTCTAGGTTCTAAAAGGTTTTTAAAGTTTGTATTTTCCACTTAAACATTTTAGACTTGATTTATCCTAACTAAAAATGTATCAACTCCTACAAAAAAAAAAATCCATTCATTATAATCCATATAATAATTCACATTTCCTGTTGCTGCAGGATTATTTTCCTGCTGTGAGAAACTGGTCAAATTAAGCTCATTCATCTGTGTAGAGCTGGGACTATAAACCAACAATGATTGCCACCGACCAAACCGACCACTTATCGTGGACATTTGTTGATATCCTTCATTTTACCATAAATAACCTATAGGGTCCTACTAGAGAAATGTTCAGTTTGAAATGAAATACATTTGCTAATATGGGTGATTGTTAAAATGGGACAATTGATAGTGACAACATTGAAAGTTGTAGAAATGATATGGGTAATATCAAACATAACTATGCTGTACATGTAAGTTATTAATTTATCATTCAATTTATTGTTATTGTTATAAATCAGTCCATTTATCGCCATATGGATTTTTGTCGATATCGCCCAGCTCTAATCTGTAGTGCACTACGTTTGAACAGAGCCCTTACGTCACTTGGTGCACTTAATAGGGAATAGGGTGCAGCCTTCATCACTATAGGTACCCTTCAGCACGTCTTGTCACACATCCTTTGACAGATGACATGTTAAGCCTTCAATGAAGAGATGAATGTTAACATGAGCACCAGGTGAAGTGCGTTCATATGTATGAACCTATATACAGTTTGTAACAAGGGTTTGATATTCACTTTCTTCTTTGGACAAGTAAGACAGTATTTTTTTTTTGTGACACTATTTTTTTACATATTTGTAGGATGCAAGGAACCATGTTACACAATACAATGCATTACTATATTTTTACCATAGAGAATCAGACAGAAATGTAGTCTATACTCTGCCTACTGGCTTCTTTCATACCTCCTGTCTCAAAATACAACACTGCCCCTTTAAGGCTCTCCCGGAGGATGATTGGCCACCCTTGGTAGCCTATGAAATAATTCCATCCAGGGCTTGAAATTAAAGGGTGTCCAGTTGTCCCTGGAGACGATGGAAAACATGTCTACAGTTGAAAACAGACTCTGGGACAGTTCTGGGACGACAGATCCCAAATTGATACCGATTGATGTTCTGGTGCCGTTTGGTCAATTTAAAGTATTGATTTGGGATTTATTCGTGGATGAATGAAACAGTTTTTTTCTGTGTGAATTGTGATGTTTTATTTGTGCTTACCATGACTGTGTTTTTTTATTCTAATGTGTAGATACAGTTGAAGTGGGAAGTTTACATACACTTAGGTTGGAGTCATTAAAACTCATGTTTCAACCACTCCACAAATTTCTTGTTATTAACAAACTATAGTTTTGGCAAGTCGGTTAGGACATCTACTTTGTGCATGACACAAGTAATCTTTCCAACAATTGTTAACAGACAGATTATTTAACTTATAATTCACTGTATGACAATTCCAGTTGGTCAAAAGTTTACATACACTAAGTTGAATGTGCCTTTAAACAGCTTGGAAAAATCCAGAAAATTATGTTATGGCTTTAGATAGCCTAATTTACATCATTTGAGTCACTCGAAGGTGTACCTGTGGATGTATTTCAAGGCTTAGCTTCAAACTCAGTGCCTCTGAGAGCCATTTTTTTTTGTCAAAAGCGCACAGCAAACAAAAATGGTTTAATATGACAGAGAGATGAACGTATCTGTTAGAAATTAAGAAAGAGTGGAGATCTAAAGATGCAACAACTAGCATGGGATGCTAATATAACTAGGACTATCATCAACTAGCATGGGATGCTAATATAACTAGGACTATCATCAACTAGCATGGGATGCTAATATAACTAGGACTATCATCAACTAGCATGGGATGCTAATATAACTAGGACTATCATCAACTAGCATGGGATGCTAATATAACTAGGACTATCATCAACTAGCATGGGATGCTAATATAACTAGGACTATCATCAACTAGCATGGGATGCTAATATAACTAGGACTATCATCAACTAGCATGGGATGCTAATATAACTAGGACTATCATCAACTAGCATGGGATGCTAATATAACTAGGACTATCATCAACTAGCATGGGATGCTAATATAACTAGGACTATCATCAACTAGCGTTGGGATGCTAATATAACTAGGATTATCATCAACTAGCATGGGATGCTAATATAACTAGGACTATCATCAACTAGCATGGGATGCTAATATAACTAGGACTATCAACAACTAGCATGGGATGCTAATATAACTAGGACTATCATCAATTAGCATGGGATGCTAATATAACTAGGATTATCATCAACTAGCATGGGATGCTAATATAACAAGGACTATCATCAACTAGCGTTGGGATGCTAATATAACTAGGACTATCATCAACTAGCATGGGATGCTAATATAACTAGGACTATCATCAACTAGCATGGGATGCTAATATAACTAGGACTATCATCAACTAGCATGGGATGCTAATATAACTAGGACTATCAACAACTAGCATGGGATGCTAATATAACTAGGACTATCATCAACTAGCATGGGATGCTAATATAACTAGGACTATCAACAACTAGCATGGGATGCTAATATAACTAGGATTATCAACAACTAGCATGAGATGCTAAAATGACTAGGATTATCAACAACTAGCATGGGATGCTAATATGACTAGGATTATCAACAAATAGCATGGGATGCTAATATAACTAGAATTATCATCAACTAGCATGGGTTGCTAATATGACTAGGATTATCATCAACTAGCATGGGATGCTAAAATGACTAGGGTTATCATCAACTAGCAGTGAATACTTCCCCTCCTAATTGCTCTGTGGGTTTCTGTTATCTAAAACCAGGTTTGATTCCATTCCCCTCCTAGCTACTCTGTGAGTTTCTGCTGTCTAAAACCAGGTTTGATTCCATTCCCCTCCTAGCTACTCTGTGGGTTTCTGTTAACTAAAACCAGGTTTGATTCCATTCCCCTCCTATCTACTCTGTGGGTTTCTGTTATCTAAAACCAGGTTTGATTCCATTCCCCTCCTAGCTACTCTGTGGGTTTTTGTTAACTAAAACCAGGTTTGATGCCATTCCCCTCCTATCTACTCTGTGGGTTTCTGTTAACTAAAACCAGGTTTCATTCCATTCCCCTCCTAGCTACTCTGTGGGTTTCTGTTATCTAAAACCAGGTTTGATTCCATTCCCCTCCTATCTACTCTGTGGGTTTCTGTTATCTAAAACCAGGTTTGATTCCATTCCCCTCCTAGCTACTCTGTGGGTTTCTGCTGTCTAAAACCAGGTTTGATTCCATTCCCCTCCTATCTACTCTGTGGGTTTCTGTTATCTAAAACCAGGTTTGATTCCATTCCCCTCCTAGCTACTCTGTGGGTTTCTGCTATATAAAACAATGTTCATTCAGACCGTAATTGAAACGACAAAACAACAGAACTCATTATGACGCCGGGTCGTTTTTGGAAGGTAAATCTAAACAGACGTTGGGTGATTGGCCAATTGATTCCATTCCAGCAGGTTAGTAAAAGAATAACTCAACGGGTCTACCTCTAACTTCCTTCATACTGAACACAGAGACAGAAAGATGGTGTCCACGACTTCATCTGACTCTGGGTAAGGAGATAAACTCCTGAAGTCTTCCTTTAAAGATGGAATCTACAAGTTCATCTGACTCTGGGTCAGTAGATAAAGGGCCTCATCTGACTCTGGGTCAGTAGAAAAAGGGCTTCATCTGACTCTGGGTCAGTAGATAAAGGGCTTCATCTGACTCTGGGTCAGTAGATAAAGGGCTTCATCTGACTCTGGGTCAGTAGATAAAGGGCTTCATCTGACTCTGGGTCAGTAGATAAAGGGCCTCATCTGACTCTGGGTCAGTAGATAAAGTGCCTCATCTGACTCTGGGTCAGTAGATAAAGGGCCTCATCTGACTCTGGGTCAGTAGATAAAGGGCTTCATCTGACTCTGGGTCAGTAGATAAAGGGCCTCATCTGACCCTGGGTCAGTAGATAAAGGGCCTCATCTGACTCTGGGTCAGTAGATAAAGGGCTTCATCTGACTCTGGGTGAGTAGATCAAATCAAATCAAGTTTATTTTATATAGCCCTTCGTACATCAGCTAATATCTCGAAGTGCTGTACAGAAACCCAGCCTAAAACCCCAAACAGCAAGCAATGCAGGTGTAGAAGCACATTATCTAGATAAAGGGCCTCATCTGACTCTGGGTCAGTAGATAAAGGGCTTCATCGGACTCTGGGGAAGGAGATAAAGGGCTTCATCTGACTCTGGGTCAGTAGATAAAAGGCCTCATCTGACTCTGGATCAGTAGATAAAAGGCCTCATCTGACTCTGGGTCAGTAGATAAAGGGCTTCATCTGACTCTGGGTCAGTAGATAAAGGGCTTCATTGCCAAAATCCTGAAGTGAGAGAGAAGCTCCATCTAACGTCTTTAATGAAATAAATGGTCTGCTCTCCAACTTTATTTAGAATGGAAAGACCTCAAGATCAAATGGAGTGTTTTCCACTTCCCCCGTCTAAAGCGAGAAGTCTTGGATTACATTTACAGCTAGCACTGTGATGCAGTGCCCTAGACTACTGCGCCACCCGGGAGGTTACCTCACGTGAAGAAGTATTACTGGGCAGCCCAACAATGTGTTCACTTTAACAATGGACAGACAGCACACTATCCTTGGGCAATGGAGGAGTATCGAACCCATTAATGCAATACTTTATCATCTGAAATATATTCACTACTTCGGGTCCAAGGCATTGAATCATTATTTTTTTGGGGGAGGGGGCAATCCAATGATTCTCAATTCCTTTCCTATTTGGGAAAATGTACATCAATTCATGAGGTGGAAATAACCAATTTCGCCAGGCACCCCTAGGTCTGTGACTGTGTGGTTTGGGTCGGTGGAACTAGGTCTGTGACTGTGTGGTTTGGGTCGGTGGAGCTAGGTCTGTGACCGTGTGGTTTGGGTCGGTGGAGCTAGGTCTGTGATCGTGTGGTTCGGGTCGGTGGAGCTAGGTCTGTGACCGTGTGGTTCGGGTCGGTGGAGCTAGGTCTGTGACCGTGTGGTTCGGGTCGGTGGAGCTAGGTCTGTGATCGTGTGGTTCGGGTCGGTGGAGCTAGGTCTGTGACCGTGTGGTTCGGGTCGGTGGAGCTAGGTCTGTGACCGTGTGGTTTGGGTCGGTGGAGCTAGGTCTGTGACTGTGTGATTTGGGTCGGTGGAGCTAGGTCTGTGACCGTGTGGTTTGGGTCGGTGGAGCTAGGTCTGTGACTGTGTGGTTTGGGTCGGTGGAGCTAGGTCTGTGACTGTGTGGTTTGGGTCGATGGAGCTAGGTCTGTGACTGTGTGGTTCGGGTCGGTGGAGCTAGGTCTGTGACTGTGTGGTTTGGGTCGGTGGAGCTAGGTCTGTGACCGTGTGGTTCGGGTCGGTGGAGCTAGGTCTGTGACTGTGAGGAGTTGGCTCAGTCTACTTACCTACGCAGGTGGGCACAGTGCCGTTCCACTGAGCCACAGTGTTAGGGATGGCCTCACACCTGATGGCAGTGGTGCCGTGCAGAGCGTAGCCTGGATTGCATTCAAACAGCACCACCGTGCCAATGCCAAAGTCGTTCCCTATCCGCTTCCCAAACCTGGGCTCCGGCACAGAGCTGCACTGGGATGCACTGGTCCTGGGGACAGCTGACAGGAGAGAAGACAAGCAGAGTGAGAGAGGGAGAGCGAGAGAGAGAGAGAGAGAGAGAGAGAGAGAGAGAGAGAGAGAGAGAGAGAGAGAGAGAGAGAGAGAGAGAGAGAGATAGAGAGAGAGAGAGAGAGATAGAGAGAGAGAGAGAGAGAGAGAGAGAGAGAGAGAGAGAGAGAGAGAAAGAGAGAGAAAGAGAGAGAGAGAGAGAGAGAGAGAGAGGTAGAGAGAAAGAGAGGTAGAGAGAAAGAGAGGTAGAGAGAAAGAGAGGTAGAGAGAAAGAGAGGTAGAGAGAAAGAGAGGTAGAGAGAAAGAGAGGTAGAGAGAGAGAGAGGTAGAGAGAGAGAGAGGTAGAGAGAGAGAGAGGTAGAGAGAAAGAGAGGTAGAGAACGAGAGAGAGAGAGAGAGAGAGAGAGCGAGAGAACGAGAGAGAGAGAGAGAGCGAGAGAGCGAGACAGAGAGACAGAGAGACAGAGAGACAGAGAGACAGAGAGAGAGAAGACAGGCAGAGAGAGATAGAGAGTGCAAGACAGTGAGAAGACATTGGATTGGCACAGAGATATAGGCCGTGCTGGTGAAAAAATATCCACCAAAAACCTCTTTCAGATCATCAGTCAAACTGCATCTGCATGTCTTTTAGCTGCTCTGCTCAGCTCAACGATCCTCAGCCACACACACTCAATGGAACACCACTGAATCAATCGAGATACTATATGATATGACGTAGGGCTTTTTAAAAGGTTAGCCAGATGTTCTCCTCTCTGCCAAGATAGCAGGTAGCAACTGCAAGGCAGTTCATCATCTTTCACATCAAAGATAAATAGTATATAAAACATACCTTGATAAACAAAGTGGAATTCCCTTGGCTGTCTCTGGAGCCGCGGTGGTGAACTTCACGGTGATTTTGTTCCCAGAACTTAAAGTTAGGGTCTCTCCTTCAGGTCGGGAGAAAGAGAAAGGTTTTTGGTTTTGTAAAAAGCCGTCACCTTTAAACTCAACAATATTATATTTTTTAATCCTTTATGTACATTGAGACTTGTTATTGAGATGTGTTATTTTGTTTCCCCAGGTGTTGTCCTGTCAGGTCACGATGAGATTCACTGTGAAGAGTATAGCTGATGTTCTCTACCTGAGTGAGAGCCGGAGATGGACGACAGGACGGGAGAG
>NC_074669.1:63020910-63068674 GCF_029448725.1 Salvelinus fontinalis
CTTTCTACAGTACTTCTGTTCCAGCTTTCTACAGTACTTCTGTTCCAGCTTTCTGCAGTACTTCTGTTCCAGCCATAACCAGCTTTCTACAGTACTTCTGTTCCAGCCATAACCAGCTTTCTACAGTACTTCTGTTCCAGTCATAACCAGCTTTCTACAGTACTTCTGTTCCAGCTTTCTACAGTACTTCTGTTCCAGCCATAACCAGCTTTCTACAGTACTTCTGTTCCAGTCATAACCAGCTTTCTACAGTACTTCTGTTCCAGCCATAACCAGCTTTCTACAGTACTTCTGTTCCAGCCATAACCAGCTTTCTACAGTACTTCTGTTCCAGCGATAACCAGCTTTCTACAGTACTTCTGTTCCAGCTTTCTACAGTACTTCTGTTCCAGTCATAACCAGCTTTCTACAGTACTTCTGTTCCAGCTTTCTACAGTACTTCTGTTCCAGCTTTCTACAGTACTTCTGTTCCAGCCATAACCAGCTTTCTACAGTACTTCTGTTCCAGCCATAACCAGCTTTCTACAGTACTTCTGTTCCAGCTTTCTACAGTACTTCTGTTCCAGCTTTCTACAGTACTTCTGTTCCAGCTTTCTACAGTACTTCTGTTCCAGTCATAACCAGCTTTCTACAGTACTTCTGTTCCAGTCATAACCAGCTTTCTACAGTACTTCTGTTCCAGCCATAACCAGCTTTCTACAGTACTTCTGTTCCAGCTTTCTACAGTACTTCTGTTCCAGTCATAACCAGCTTTCTACAGTACTTCTGTTCCAGCCATAACCAGCTTTCTACAGTACTTCTGTTCCAGCCATAACCAGCTTTCTACAGTACTTCTGTTCCAGCGATAACCAGCTTTCTACAGTACTTCTGTTCCAGCTTTCTACAGTACTTCTGTTCCAGTCATAACCAGCTTTCTACAGTACTTCTGTTCCAGCCATAACCAGCTTTCTACAGTACTTCTGTTCCAGCGATAACCAGCTTTCTACAGTACTTCTGTTCCAGCTTTCTACAGTACTTCTGTTCCAGTCATAACCAGCTTTCTACAGTACTTCTGTTCCAGCTTTCTACAGTACTTCTGTTCCAGCTTTCTACAGTACTTCTGTTCCAGTCATAACCAGCTTTCTACAGTACTTCTGTTCCAGCCATAACCAGCTTTCTACAGTACTTCTGTTCCAGCTTTCTACAGTACTTCTGTTCCAGCTTTCTACAGTACTTCTGTTCCAGCTTTCTACAGTACTTCTGTTCCAGTCATAACCAGCTTTCTACAGTACTTCTGTTCCAGTCATAACCAGCTTTCTACAGTACTTCTGTTCCAGCCATAACCAGCTTTCTACAGTACTTCTGTTCCAGCTTTCTACAGTACTTCTGTTCCAGTCATAACCAGCTTTCTACAGTACTTCTGTTCCAGCCATAACCAGCTTTCTACAGTACTTCTGTTCCTGCTTTCTACAGTACTTCTGTTCCAGCTTTCTACAGTACTTCTGTTCCAGCTTTCTGCAGTACTTCTGTTCCAGCCATAACCAGCTTTCTACAGTACTTCTGTTCCAGCCATAACCAGCTTTCTACAGTACTTCTGTTCCAGTCATAACCAGCTTTCTACAGTACTTCTGTTCCAGCTTTCTACAGTACTTCTGTTCCAGCCATAACCAGCTTTCTACAGTACTTCTGTTCCAGTCATAACCAGCTTTCTACAGTACTTCTGTTCCAGCCATAACCAGCTTTCTACAGTACTTCTGTTCCAGCCATAACCAGCTTTCTACAGTACTTCTGTTCCAGCGATAACCAGCTTTCTACAGTACTTCTGTTCCAGCTTTCTACAGTACTTCTGTTCCAGTCATAACCAGCTTTCTACAGTACTTCTGTTCCAGCTTTCTACAGTACTTCTGTTCCAGCTTTCTACAGTACTTCTGTTCCAGCCATAACCAGCTTTCTACAGTACTTCTGTTCCAGCCATAACCAGCTTTCTACAGTACTTCTGTTCCAGCTTTCTACAGTACTTCTGTTCCAGCTTTCTACAGTACTTCTGTTCCAGCTTTCTACAGTACTTCTGTTCCAGTCATAACCAGCTTTCTACAGTACTTCTGTTCCAGTCATAACCAGCTTTCTACAGTACTTCTGTTCCAGCCATAACCAGCTTTCTACAGTACTTCTGTTCCAGCTTTCTACAGTACTTCTGTTCCAGTCATAACCAGCTTTCTACAGTACTTCTGTTCCAGCCATAACCAGCTTTCTACAGTACTTCTGTTCCTGCTTTCTACAGTACTTCTGTTCCAGCTTTCTACAGTACTTCTGTTCCAGCTTTCTGCAGTACTTCTGTTCCAGCCATAACCAGCTTTCTACAGTACTTCTGTTCCAGCCATAACCAGCTTTCTACAGTACTTCTGTTCCAGTCATAACCAGCTTTCTACAGTACTTCTGTTCCAGCTTTCTACAGTACTTCTGTTCCAGTCATAACCAGCTTTCTACAGTACTTCTGTTCCAGTCATAACCAGCTTTCTACAGTACTTCTGTTCCAGTCATAACCAGCTTTCTACAGTACTTCTGTTCCAGTCATAACCAGCTTTCTACAGTACTTCTGTTCCAGCCATAACCAGCTTTCTACAGTACTTCTGTTCCAGCTTTCTACAGTACTTCTGTTCCAGCCATAACCAGCTTTCTACAGTACTTCTGTTCCAGCTTTCTACAGTACTTCTGTTCCAGCCATAACCAGCTTTCTACAGTACTTCTGTTCCAGCTTTCTACAGTACTTCTGTTCCAGCCATAACCAGCTTTCTACAGTACTTCTGTTCCAGCTTTCTACAGTACTTCTGTTCCAGCTTTCTACAGTACTTCTGTTCCAGCCATAACCAGCTTTCTACAGTACTTCTGTTCCAGCCATAACCAGCTTTCTACAGTACTTCTGTTCCAGCTTTCTACAGTACTTCTGTTCCAGCCATAACCAGCTTTCTACAGTACTTCTGCTCCAGCCATAACCAGCTTTCTACAGTACTTCTGTTCCAGCCATAACCAGCTTTCTACAGTACTTCTGTTCCAGCTTTCTACAGTACTTCTGTTCCAGTCATAACCAGCTTTCTACAGTACTTCTGTTCCAGCCATAACCAGCTTTCTACAGTACTTCTGTTCCAGCTTTCTACAGTACTTCTGTTCCAGTCATAACCAGCTTTCTACAGTACTTCTGTTCCAGCCATAACCAGCTTTCTACAGTACTTATGTTCCAGCCATAACCAGCTTTCTACAGTACTTCTGTTCCAGCTTTCTGCAGTACTTCTGTTCCAGCTTTCTACAGTACTTCTGTTCCAGTCATAACCAGCTTTCTGCAGTACTTCTGTTCCAGCCATAACCAGCTTTCTACAGTACTTCTGTTCCAGTCATAACCAGCTTTCTACAGTACTTATGTTCCAGTCATAACCAGCTTTCTACAGTACTTATGTTCCAGCCATAACCAGCTTTCTACAGTACTTCTGTTCCAGTCATAACCAGCTTTCTGCAGTACTTCTGTTCCAGCTTTCTACAGTACTTCTGTTCCAGTCATAACCAGCTTTCTGCAGTACTTCTGTTCCAGCTTTCTACAGTACTTCTGTTCCAGTCATAACCAGCTTTCTACAGTACTTCTGTTCCAGCTTTCTACAGTACTTCTGTTCCAGCTTTCTACAGTACTTCTGTTCCAGCCATAACCAGCTTTCTACAGTACTTATGTTCCAGTCATAACCAGCTTTCTACAGTACTTCTGTTCCAGCCATAACCAGCTTTCTGCAGTACTTCTGTTCCAGCTTTCTACAGTACTTCTGTTCCAGCTTTCTACAGTACTTCTGTTCCAGCTTTCTACAGTACTTCTGTTCCAGCCATAACCAACTTTCTACAGTACTTCTGTTCCAGCCATAACCAACTTTCTACAGTACTTCTGTTCCAGTCATAACCAGCTTTCTACAGTACTTCTGTTCCAGCTTTCTACAGTACTTCTGTTCCAGCCATAACCAACTTTCTACAGTACTTCTGTTCCAGCCATAACCAGCTTTCTACAGTACTTCTGTTCCAGCCATAACCAGCTTTCTACAGTACTTATGTTCCAGCTTTCTACAGTACTTCTGTTCCAGTCATAACCAGCTTTCTACAGTACTTCTGTTCCAGCCATAACCAGCTTTCTACAGTACTTCTGTTCCAGCTTTCTACAGTACTTCTGTTCCAGCCATAACCAGCTTTCTACAGTACTTCTGTTCCAGCTTTCTACAGTACTTCTGTTCCAGCTTTCTACAGTACTTCTGTTCCAGTCATAACCAGCTGTCTACAGTACTTCTGTTCCAGTCATAACCAGCTTTCTACAGTACTTATTTTTCACATTTAGATATCTATTGTATGTTGTCATCACTGGCATTGTATCTCAGTATCTGTCAAGTTCTGTTGGAAACATATATCAATATCATATTATAAAACCCGATAGACTTCGTCTCCATACCTCTGCAGATGGGGACCTTACCGGTCCAGCTTCCATCAGACCTGCAGACTCTGTGTTCTGACCCCCCAGACAGGATGAAGCCAGGCTGGCAGGAGTAGAGCAGAGTGTAGCCATACAGAGCCAGCTCCATTCCAACCACGTCTGCATTGGGAGGGGACTTGGGCTGCTTACACGAGTGGGCTGCAGAGAGAACACACACAGAGATAATCAGGGACGTGATCAGGGAAACATATTACAGAGGCTTGTGAAAGTATTTACTCCCCCCTTGGAATTTTTCCTATTTTGTTGCCTTACAACCTGGAATTAAAATTGATTTTTTGGGGGGGGTGCCTACCACTTTGAAGACGCACAATATTTTTTATTGTGAAACAAACAAGAAATAACACTAGAAAACAGAAAACTTGAGCGTGCATAGCTACCCCCCCCCCCCCCCCCCCCAAAATCAATACTTTGTAGAGCCACCTTTTGCAGCCATTACAGCTGCAAGTCTCTTGGGGTATGTCTCTATAAGTTTGGCACATCTAGCCACTGGGATTTTTACCCATTCTTCAAGGCAAAACTGCTCCAGCTCCTTCAAGTTGGATGGGTTCCGCTGGTGTACAGCAATCTTAAAGTCATACCACAGCTTCTCAATTGGATTGAGGTCTGGGCTTTGACTAGGCTATTACAAGACATTTAAATGTTTCCCCTTAAACCATTCGAGTGTTGCTTCAGCAGTATACTTAGAGTCATTGTCCTGCTGGAAGGTGAACCTCCGTCCCAGTCTCAAATCTCTGGAAGATTGAAACAGGTTTCCCTCAAGAATTTCCCTGTATTTAGTGCCATCCATCATTTCTTCAATTCTGACCAGTTTCCCAGTCTCAGCTGATGAAAAACATCCCCACAGCATGATGGTGCCACCATCATGCTTCACTGTGGGGATGGTGTTCTCGGGGAGATGAGAGGTGTTGGGTTTGCACCAGAAATATAATTTTCCTTGATGGCCAAAAAGCTACATTTTAGTCTCATTTGACCAGAGTACCTTCTTCCATATGTTTGGGGAGTCTCCCACATGCCTATTGGCGAACACCAAAAGTGTTTGCTTATTTATTTTTATTTTTATCCTATGGACAGATACTCCAATCTCCGCTGTGGAGCTTCACAGCTCCTTCAGGGTTATCTTTGGTCTCCTTGTCGCCTCTCTGATTAATTCCATCCTTACCTGGTCTGTGATTTTTGGTAGGTGGCCCTCTCTTGGCAGGTTTGTTGTGGTGACACAATCTTTCCATTTTTTAATAATGGATTTAATGGTGCTCGGTGGGATGTTCAAAGTTTCAGATATTTTTTCATAACCAAACGCTGATCTGTACTTCTCCACAACTTTGTCCCTGACCTGTTTGGAGAGCTCCTTGGTCTTCATGGTGCCGCTTGCTTGGTGGTGCCCTTTGCTTAGTGGTGTTGCAGACTCTGGGGCCTTTCAGAACAGGATGTATATTTACTGTCATGTGACACTTAGATTGCACACAGGTCGACTTTATTTAATTAATTATGTGACTTCTGAAGGTAATTGGTTGCACCAGATCTTGTTTAGGGACGTCATAGCAAAGGGGGTGAATACATATGCACGCACCACTTTTCCGTTTTTTTTTTTTTATATATATTTTTTAAACAAGTTATTTGATCTATTTCACTTCACCAATTTAAACTATTTTGTGTATGTCCATTACATGAAATACAAATAAAAATCCATTTAAATTACAGGTTGTAATGCAACAAAATAGGAAAAACGGCAAGGGGGATGAACACATTGCAAGGCGCTGTACACGTGGATATTAGTTTGTGGGTAGATCAGCGTGAATAGAGGGCATGGACTCAGAGAAGCAGGCCTGGGGTGCGTAACCCTGATAATGAAGAAATCAGTGTTTGTATTCGCAGGCGTCTCAGGGTTTTTCTGGTTGGCCTAAAGCAAGTTGTTGGTCAGCTGAGAGAGCAGTAGATGGGTTGAATCCCAAATGGCACCCTATGCCCTATATAGTGCACTACTTTACATAAGGACCCTATGGCACCCTATGCCCTATATAGTGCACTACTTTAGATAAGGACCCTATGGCACCCTATTCCCTATATAGTGCACTACTTTTCACCAGAGTTCATAAGGCTCCATTTGAGACGCAGTTAAATATTTCCTCCCCATTAGGACTGTGAACAAAGACTGGCTGGAGTGTTGACAAAATACCAGACTGCTTTGAAGATATCCTGAATCTATTAAACCAATGAGTTGAAGATATCCTGAATCTATTAAACCAATGAGTTGAAGATATCCTGAATCTATTAAACCAATGAGTTGAAGATATCCTGAATCTATTAAACCAATGAGTTGAAGATATCCTGAATCTATTAAACCAATGAGTTGAAGATATCCTGAATCTACTAAACCAATCAGTTGAAGATATCCTGAATCTATTAAACCAATGAGTTGAAGATATCCTGAATCTATTAAACCAATGAGTTGAAGATATCCTGAATCTATTAAACCAATGAGTTGAAGATATCCTGAATCTATTAAACCAATGAGTTGAAGATATCCTGAATCTATTAAACCAATGAGTTGAAGATATCCTGAATCTACGAAACCAATGAGTTGAAGATATCCTGAATCTATTAAACCAATGAGTTGAAGATATCCTGAATCTACTTAACCAATGAGTTGAAGATATCCTGAATCTACTTAACCAATGAGTTGAAGATATCCTGAATCTACTAAACCAATGAATTGAAGATATCCTGAATCTACTAAACCAATGAGCTGAAGATATCCTGAATCTACTAAACCAATGAGTTGAAGATATCCTGAATCTATTAAACCAATGAGTTGAAGATATCCTGAATCTATTAAACCAATGAGTTGAAGATATCCAGAATCTATTAAACCAATGAGTTGAAGATATCCTGAATCTACTAAACCAATGAGTTGAAGATATCCTGAATCTACTAAACCAATGAGTTGAAGATATCCTGAATCTACTAAACCAATGAGTTGAAGATATCCTGAATCTACTAAACCAATGAGTTGAAGATATCCTGAATCTATTAAACCAATGAGTTGAAGATATCCTGAATCTGCTAAACCAATGAGTTGAAGATATCCTGAATCTACTAAACCAATGAGTTGAAGATATCCTGAATCTACTAAACCAATGAGTTGAAGATATCCTGAATCTACTAAACCAATGAGTTGAAGATATCCTGAATCTACTAAACCAATGAGTTGAAGATATGATGTTGTTTTAATGACAGAGTCACAGCAGTGAATTGGTCCTTCATGGTGTTTTAATGACAGACTCACAGCAGTGAATTGGTCCTTCATGTTGAGTTAATAACAGAGTCACAGCAGTGAATTGGTCCCTCATGTTGAGTTAATGACAGAGTCACAGCAGTGAATTGGTCCTTCATGGTGTTTTAGTGACAGAGTCACAGCAGTGAATTGGCCCTTCATGTTGAGTTAATGACAGAGTCACAGCAGTGAATTGGTCCTTCATGTTGAGTTAATGACAGAGTCACAGCAGTGAATTGGTCCTTCATGGTGTTTTATTAACAGAGTCACAGCAGTGAATTGGTTCTTCATGTTGAGTTAATGACAGACTCACAGCAGTGAATTGGTCCTTCATGTTGAGTTAATAACAGAGTCACAGCAGTGAATTGGTCCTTCATGTTGAGTTAATGACAGAGTCACAGCAGTGAATTGGTCCTTCATGGTGTTTTAGTGACAGAGTCACAGCAGTGAATTGGTCCTTCATGGTGTTTTAATGACAGTCACAGCAGTGAATTGGCCCTTCATGTTGAGTTAATGACAGAGTCACAGCAGTGAATTGGTCCTTCATGTTGAGTTAATGACAGAGTCACAGCAGTGAATTGGTCCTTCATGGTGTTTTAATGACAGAGTCACAGCAGTGAATTGGTCCTTCATGGTGTTTTAGTGACAGAGTCACAGCAGTGAATTGGTCCTTCATGTTGAGTTAATAACAGAGTCACAGCAGTGAATTGGTCCTTCATGGTGTTTTAATGACAGAGTCACAGCAGTGAATTGGTCCTTCATGGTGTTTTAGTGACAGAGTCACAGCAGTGAATTGGTCCTTCATGTTGAGTTAATAACAGAGTCACAGCAGTGAATTGGTCCTTCATGGTGTTTTAATGACAGAGTCACAGCAGTGAATTGGTCCTTCATGTTGAGTTAATGACAGAGTCACAGCAGTGAATTGGTCCTTCATGGTGTTTTAGTGACAGAGTCACAGCAGTGAATTGGTCCTTCATGTTGAGTTAATGACAGAGTCACAGCAGTGAATTGGCCCTTGATGTTGAGTTAATGACAGAGTCACAGCAGTGAATTGGTCCTTCATGGTGTTTTAGTGACAGAGTCACAGCAGTGAATTGGTCCTTCATGGTGTTTTAATGACAGTCACAGCAGTGAATTGGTCCTTCATGTTGAGTTAATGACAGAGTCACAGCAGTGAATTGGTCCTTCATGGTGTTTTAGTGACAGAGTCACAGCAGTGAATTGGTCCTTCATGGTGTTTTAATGACAGAGTCACAGCAGTGAATTGGTCCTTCATGGTGTTTTAATGACAGAGTCACAGCAGTGAATTGGTCCTTCATGTTGAGTTAATGACAGAGTCACAGCAGTGAATTGGCCCTTGATGTTGAGTTAATGACAGAGTCACAGCAGTGAATTGGTCCTTCATGGTGTTTTAGTGACAGAGTCACAGCAGTGAATTGGTCCTTCATGGTGTTTTAATGACAGTCACAGCAGTGAATTGGTCCTTCATGTTGTTTTAGTGACAGAGTCACAGCAGTGAATTGGTCCTTCATGTTGAGTTAATGACAGAGTCACAGCAGTGAATTGGTCCTTCATGGTGTTTTAGTGACAGAGTCACAGCAGTGAATTGGTCCTTCATGTTGAGTTAATGACAGAGTCACAGCAGTGAATTGGTCCTTCATGGTGTTTTAGTGACAGAGTCACAGCAGTGAATTGGTCCTTCATGGTGAGTTAATGACAGAGTCACAGCAGTGAATTGGTCCTTCATGGTGTTTTAATGACAGAGTCACAGCAGTGAATTGGTCCTTCATGTTGAGTTAATGACAGAGTCACAGCAGTGAATTGGTCCTTCATGGTGTTTTAGTGACAGAGTCACAGCAGTGAATTGGTCCTTGATGTTGAGTTAATGACAGTCACAGCAGTGAATTGGTCCTTCATGTTGAGTTAATGACAGTCACAGCAGTGAATTGGTCCTTCATGCTGAGTTAATGACAGTCACAGCAGTGAATTGGTCCTTCATGGTGTTTTAATGACAGAGTCACAGCAGTGAATTGGTCCTTGATGTTGAGTTAATGACAGTCACAGCAGTGAATTGGTCCTTCATGTTGAGTTAATGACAGTCACAGCAGTGAATTGGTCCTTCATGGTGTTTTAATGACATTAACTCTAATGGGGCGTTAAAGAAAACAGGGAGGATGAAAGGTCTGTGGTCTGCTCCATCGCAGAGAGGAGAAGATGAAGGAGGGAGGGAGGAGAGGGAGGAGGGAGGAGAGGGAGGATGAAAGGTCTGTGGTCTGCTCCATCACAGAGAGGAGAAGATGGAGGAGGGAGGGAGGAGAGGGAGGAGGGAGGAGGGAGGGAGGAGGGAGGAGAGGGAGGAGAGGGAGGAGGGAGGAGAGGGAGGAGAGGGAGGAGGGAGGAGAGGGAGGAGGGAGGAGAGGGAGGGGAAGGAGGAGAGGGAGGAGGGAGGAGGGAGGAGAGGGAGGAGAGGGAGGAGGGAGGAGAGGGAGGGAAGGAGGGAGGGAGGAGAGGGATGAGAGGTCTGTGGTCTGCTCCATCACAGAGAGGAGAAGATGAAGGAGGGAGGGAGGGAGGAGAGGGAGGAGGGAGGAGAGGGAGGAGAGGGAGGAGAGGGAGGAGGGCGGGAGGAGGGAGGAGAGGGAGGGAGGGAGGGAGGAGAGGGAGGAGAGGGATGAGAGGGAGGAGGGAGGAGAGGGAGGGAAGGAGGAGAGGGAGGAGGGAGGAGGGAGGAGGGAGGAGAGGGAGGAGAGGGATGAGAGGGAGGAGGAGGGAGGAGAGGGAGGGAAGGAGGAGAGGGAGGAGGGAGGAGGGAGGAGGGAGGAGAGGGAGGAGAGGGATGAGAGAGAGGAGGAGGGCGGGAGGAGGGAGGAAAGGGAGGAGGAGGGAGGGAGGAGGGAGAAAGACAGTGTCTCAGGGGTCTCTCTCTCTCTCTCTCTCTTGCTCCTCTTCATCTCTCCCTCCCCCCTTCCTCTCTCCTCTTCCTCTCTCCCGCTGAGAGTAGATGAAATGAGAGGCTGTGGCTGTCTCCAGCTGCAGGGCGGCTCACACACAGACACGGGTATGAGGGGGACGTTAGGGAGGAGGAGGGAGGACCAGGACCAAGCCTCAACCACAGTGGGACCAGACAGGACCAAGCCTCAACCACACAGGACCAGACAGGACCAAGCCTCAACCACAGTGGGACCAGGACCTAGCCTCCACCACAGTGGGACCAGGACCAAGCCTCAACCACAGTGGGACCAGGACCAAGCCTCCACCACAGTGGGACCAGAACCAAGCCTCCACCACACAGGACCAGACAGGACCAAGCCTCAACCACACAGGACCAGACAGGACCAAGCCTCCACCACAGTGGGACCAGGACCAAGCCTCCACCACAGTGGGACCAGGACCAAGCCTCCACCACAGTGGGACCAGGACCAAGCCTCAACCACAGTGGGACCAGACAGGACCAAGCCTCAACCACACAGGACCAGACAGGACAGGACCAAGCCTCCACCACAGTGGGACCAGACAGGACCAGACAGGGCAGGACCAAGCCTCCACCACAGTGGGACCAGACAGGACCAGACAGGACAGGACCAAGCCTCAACCACAGTGGGACCAGACAGGACCAGGCAGGACAGGACCAAGCCTCCACCACAGTGGGACCAGGACCAAGCCTCAACCACACAGGACCAGACAGGACAGGACAAAGCCTCAACCACACAGGACCAGACAGGACCAAGCCTCAACCACAGTGGGGCCAGGACCAAGCCTCAACCACAGTGGGGCCAGGACCAAGCCTCAACCACAGTGGGGCCAGGACCAAGCCTCAACCACAGTGGGACCAGACAGGACAGGACCAAGCCTCAACCACAGTGGGACCAGACAGGACAGGACCAAGCCTCAACCACAGTGGGACCAGACAGGACAGGACCAAGCCTCAACCACAGTGGGACCAGACAGGACAGGACCAAGCCTCAACCACAGTGGGACCAGACAGGAGAGGACCAAGCCTCAACCACAGTGCGACCAGACAGGACAGGACCAAGCCTCAACCACAGTGGGACCAGACAGGACAGGACCAAGCCTCAACCACAGTGGGACCAGACAGGACAGGACCAAGCCTCAACCACAGTGGGACCAGACAGGACAGGACCAAGCCTCAACCACAGTGGGACCAGGACCAAGCCTCCACCACAGTGGGACCAGGACCAAGCCTCCACCACAGTGGGACCAGGACCAAGCCTCCACCACAGTGGGACCAGACAGGACCAAGCCTCAACCACACAGGACCAGACAGGACAGGACCAAGCCTCCACCATAGTGGGACCAGACAGGACCAGACAGGACAGGACCAAGCCTCCACCACAGTGGGACCAGACAGGACCAGACAGGACAGGACCAAGCCTCAACCACAGTGGGACCAGACAGGACCAGGCAGGACAGGACCAAGCCTCCACCACAGTGGGGCCAGGACCAAGCCTCAACCACAGTGGGGCCAGGACCAAGCCTCAACCACAGTGGGGCCAGGACCAAGCCTCAACCACAGTGGGGCCAAACAGGACAGGACCAAGCCTCAACCACAGTGGGACCAGACAGGACAGGACCAAGCCTCAACCACAGTGGGACCAGACAGGACAGGACCAAGCCTCAACCACAGTGGGACCAGACAGGACAGGACCAAGCCTCAACCACAGTGGGACCAGACAGGACAGGACCAAGCCTCAACCACAGTGGGACCAGACAGGACAGGACCAAGCCTCAACCACAGTGGGACCAGACAGGACAGGACCAAGCCTCAACCACAGTGGGACCAGACAGGACAGGACCAAGCCTCAACCACAGTGGGACCAGACAGGACAGGACCAAGCCTCAACCACAGTGGGACCAGACAGGACAGGACCAAGCCTCAACCACAGTGGGACCAGACAGGACAGGACCAAGCCTCAACCACAGTGGGACCAGACAGGACAGGACCAAGCCTCAACCACAGTGGGACCAGACAGGACAGGACCAAGCCTCAACCACAGTGGGACCAGACAGGACAGGACCAAGCCTCAACCACAGTGGGACCAGGACCAAGCCTCCACCACAGTGGGACCAGGACCAAGCCTCCACCACAGTGGGACCAGGACCAAGCCTCCACCACAGTGGGACCAGCCAGGACCGGACCAAGCCTCAACCACAGTGGGACCAGGACCAAGCCTCCACCACAGTGGGACCAGGACCAAGCCTCCACCACAGTGGGACCAGGACCAAGCCTCCACCACAGTGGGACCAGGACCAAGCCTCCACCACAGTGGGACCAGGACCAAGCCTCCACCACAGTGGGACCAGGACCAAGCCTCCACCACAGTGGGACCAGCCAGGACCGGACCAAGCCTCAACCACAGTGGGACCAGGACCAAGCCTCCACCACAGTGGGACCAGGACCAAGCCTCCACCACAGTGGGACCAGCCAGGACCGGACCAAGCCTCCACCACAGTGGGACCAGGACCAAGCCTCCACCACAGTGGGACCAGGACCAAGCCTCCACCACAGTGGGACCAGGACCAAGCCTCCACCACAGTGGGACCAGGACCAAGCCTCCACCACAGTGGGACCAGGACCAAGCCTCCACTACAGTGGGACCAGGACCAAGCTTCCAACACAGTGGGGCCAGGACCAAGCCTCCACCACAGTGGGACCAGGACCAAGCCTCCACTACAGTGGGACCAGGACCAAGCCTCCAACACAGTGGGGCCAGGACCAAGCCTCCACTACAGTGGGACCAGGACCAAGCCTCCACCACAGTGGGACCAGGACCAAGCCTCCACCACAGTGGGACCAGGACCAAGCCTCCACCACAGTGGGACCAGCCAGGACTGGACCAAGCCTCAACCACAGTGGGACCAGGACCAAGCCTCCACCACAGTGGGACCAGGACCAAGCCTCCACCACAGTGGGACCAGCCAGGACCGGACCAAGCCTCCACCACAGTGGGACCAGGACCAAGCCTCCACCACAGTGGGACCAGGACCAAGCCTCCACCACAGTGGGACCAGGACCAAGCCTCCACCACAGTGGGACCAGGACCAAGCCTCCACCACAGTGGGACCAGGACCAAGCCTCCACCACAGTGGGACCAGGACCAAGCCTCCACTACAGTGGGACCAGGACCAAGCTTCCAACACAGTGGGGCCAGGACCAAGCCTCCACCACAGTGGGACCAGGACCAAGCCTCCACTACAGTGGGACCAGGACCAAGCCTCCAACACAGTGGGGCCAGGACCAAGCCTCCACTACAGTGGGACCAGGACCAAGCCTCCACCACAGTGGGACCAGGACCAAGCCTCCACCACAGTGGGACCAGGACCAAGCCTCCACCACAGTGGGACCAGCCAGGACCAGACAGGACAGGAACACACCACATAACAGTGCAGTAGACAGATCAGACAGACTGAGAGACTGGACATAAATAACCACACAGGGACACCGCTGGTTTATAACTGGAGGATACAGACGTTGTATTAGCTAACAAAGCTATGTTTCATCAAAGGATAATTCCAATGGGGATTCTGTCCAGGGGAGTAGTTATGAAATAGTGATTATGAAATATAATTTTTATCAGCATTTCCCCGCAATAAATCATAATCCTATGTAAATGTGTACAGTAGTAATGTTCCCTTTTAATGTTGGATGAATAAGTGTAAATAGCAGACACTTATCACTCTTTAAAAAACTAACGTTACATACATCAGTCGTGTGTTTAGTCCACATGTGATGTGGCGGGTCCCAGTGGAAAAGCCCCTTTAGAAAAACAGACAGCAATTGGCCAAGGCACCAGCCTACACGCTTCAGACTACACCACACATCAGTAACCATGTCAACAACACTTCACTGGCAGACAGACTCATTATGGCATGGTGTTGATTGTAGAGTGGAGAGGAGGGAGGAGGGAGGACTGAGGAGAGAGGAGAGAGGACTGGCAGACAGACTCATTATGGCATGGTGTTGATTGTAGAGTGGAGAGGAGATGTGGAGTGGAGAGGAGGGAGGAGAGAGGAGACAGGAGAGAGGACGGAGGAAGAGGAGAGAGGAAGAAGAGAGAGGAGAGAGGACTGAGGAAGAGGAGAGAGGAGACAGGAGAGAGGACTGAGGAAGAGGAGAGAGGAAGAAGAGAGAGGAGAGAGGACTGAGGAAGAGGAGAGAGGAGACAGGAGAGAGGAGAGAGGACTGGCAGACAGACTCATAATGGCATGGTGTTGATTGTAGAGTGGAGAGGAGATGTGGAGTGGAGAGGAGGGAGGAGAGAGGAGACAGGAGAGGACGGAGGAAGAGGAGAGAGGAGACAGGAGAGAAGACTGAGGAAGAGGAGAGAGGAGACAGGAGAGAGGAGAGGAGGAGAGAGGAAGAGGAGAGAGGAGACAGGAGAGAGGACTGAGGAAGAGGAGAGAGGAAGAGGAGAGAGGAGACAGGAGAGAGGACTGAGGAAGAGGAGAGAGGAAGAAGAGAGAGGAGAGAGGACTGAGGAAGAGGAGAGAGGAGACAGGAGAGAGGACTGAGGAAGACGAGAGAGGAGACAGGAGAGAGGACTGAGGAAGAGGAGAGAGGAAGAGGAGAGAGGAGACAGGAGAGAGGACTGAGGAAGAGGAGAGAGGAAGAAGAGAGAGGAGAGAGGACTGAGGAAGAGGAGAGAGGAGACAGGAGAGAGGACTGAGGAAGAGGAGAGAGGAAGAAGAGAGAGGAGAGAGGACTGAGGAAGAGGAGAGAGGAGAAAGGAGAGAGGAGAGAGGAGGAGAGAGGAAGAGGAGAGAGGAAGAGGAGACAGGAGAGAGGAGAGAGGACTGAGGAAGACGAGAGAGGAGACAGGAGAGAGGACTGAGGAAGACGAGAGAGGAGACAGGAGAGAGGACTGAGGAAGACGAGAGAGGAGACAGGAGAGAGGAGAGGAGGAGAGAGGAAGAGGAGAGAGGAGAGAGGAGAGAGGACTGAGGAAGAGGAAAGATGTGAGAGGATAGGAATAGGAGAGGGGAGAGAGGCGAGAGGCGAGGTGGAGGGAGAAGAGAGACAGACAAGAAGAGGTAAGGCGAGGAAGATGACAGAGGAAGAGAGAAGGAGAACTCACGGATGCATGTTGGCTGAGAGCCGCTCCAGGTGAGGTGGAGGGAGAAGAGAGACAGACAAGAAGAGGAAGATGACAGAGGAAGAGAGAAGGAGAACTCACTGATGCATGTTGGCTGAGAGCCGCTCCAGGTGAGGTGGAGGGAGAAGAGAGACAGACAAGAAGAGGAAGATGACAGAGGAAGAGAGAAGGAGAACTCACGGATGCATGTTGGCTGAGAGCCGCTCCAGGTGAGGTCAGACAGGCAGAGTCGGGTGGTGGAACCCTGGAGTAGATGGCCCTGCTGGCACTGGAACTCCACCTTACCGCCCACCTGGTTCAGAGAGACAGACAGACATTACTAAACTCCACCTTACTGCCCACCAGGTTCAGAGAGACAGACATTACTAAACTCCACCTTACTGCCCACCTGGTTCAGAGAGACATTACTAAACTCCACCTTACTGCCCACCTGGTTCAGAGAGACATTACTAAACTCCACCTTACTGCCCACCTGGTTCAGAGAGACAGACAGACATTACTAAACTCCACCTTACTGCCCACCTGGTTCAGAGAGACATTACTAAACTCCACCTTACTGCCCACCTGGTTCAGAGAGACAGACAGACATTACTAAACTCCACCTTACTGCCCACCTGGTTCAGAGAGACATTACTAAACTCCACCTTACTGCCCACCTGGTTCAGAGAGACAGACAGACATTACTAAACTCCACCTTACTGCCCACCTGGTTCAGAGAGAGAGACAGACATTACTAAACTCCACCTTACTGCCCACCTGGTTCAGACAGACATTACTAAACTCCACCTTACCACCCACCTGGTTCAGAGAGACATTACTAAACTCCACCTTACTGCCCACCTGGTTCAGAGAGACATTACTAAACTCCACCTTACTGCCCACCTGGTTCAGAGAGACAGACATTACTAAACTCCACCATACTGCCCACCTGGTTCAGAGAGACATTACTAAACTCCACCTTACTGCCCACCTGGTTCAGAGAGACATTACTAAACTCCACCTTACCGCCCACCTGGTTCAGACAGACATTACTAAACTCCACCTTACTGCCCACCTGGTTCAGAGAGACAGAGAGACATTACTAAACTCCACCTTACTGCCCACCTGGTTCAGACAGACATTACTAAACTCCACCTTACTGCCCACCTGGTTCAGAGAGACAGACATTACTAAACTCCACCTTACTGCCCACCTGGTTCAGAGAGACAGTACTAAACTCCACCTTACTGCCCACCTGGTTCAGACAGACATTACTAAACTCCACCTTACTGCCCACCTGGTTCAGAGAGACAGACATTACTAAACTCCACCTTACTGCCCACCTGGTTCAGAGAGACATTACTAAACTCCACCTTACTGCCCACCTGGTTCAGACAGACATTACTAAACTCCACCTTACTGCCCACCTGGTTCAGAGAGACATTACTAAACTCCACCTTACCGCCCACCTGGTTCAGAGAGACAGAGAGACATTACTTAACTCCACCTTACTGCCCACCTGGTTCAGAGAGACATTACTAAACTCCACCTTACTGCCCACCTGGTTCAGAGAGACATTACTAAACTCCACCTTACTGCCCACCTGGTTCAGAGAGACAGGCAGACAGATATTACTAAACTCCACCTTAGTGCCCACCTGGTTCAGAGAGACATTACTAAACTCCACCTTACTGCCCACCTGGTTCAGAGAGACAGACAGACATTACTAAACTCCACCTTACTGCCCACCTGGTTCAGAGAGACATTACTAAACTCCACCTTACTGCCCATCTGGTTCAGAGAGACAGAGAGACATTACTAAACTCCACCTTACCGCCCACCTGGTTCAGAGAGACATTACTAAACTCCACCTTACTGCCCACCTGGTTCAGAGAGACATTACTAAACTCCACCTTACTGCCCACCTGGTTCAGAGAGACATTACTAAACTCCACCTTACCGCCCACCTGGTTCAGACAGACATTACTAAACTCCACCTTACTGCCCACCTGGTTCAGAGAGAGAGACAGACATTACTAAACTCCACCTTACTGCCCACCTGGTTCAGAGAGACAGACATTACTAAACTCCACCTTACCGCCCACCTGGTTCAGAGAGACAGAGAGACATTACTTAACTCCACCTTACTGCCCACCTGGTTCAGAGAGAGAGACAGACATTACTAAACTCCACCTTACTGCCCACCTGGTTCAGAGAGACATTACTAAACTCCACCTTACTGCCCACCTGGTTCAGAGAGACATTACTAAACTCCACCTTACTGTCCACCTGGTTCAGAGAGACATTACTAAACTCCACCTTACCGCCCACCTGGTTCAGAGAGACAGAGAGACATTACTAAACTCCACCTTACTGCCCACCTGGTTCAGAGAGACATTACTAAACTCCACCTTACCGCCCACCTGGTTCAGAGAGACATTACTAAACTCCACCTTACCGCCCACCTGGTTCAGAGAGACATTACTAAACTCCACCTTACCGCCCACCTGGTTCAGAGAGACATTACTAAACTCCACCTTACCGCCCACCTGGTTCAGAGAGACAGAGAGACATTACTAAACTCCACCTTACTGCCCACCTGGTTCAGAGAGAGAGACAGACATTACTAAACTCCACCTTACTGCCCACCTGGTTCAGAGAGACAGAGAGACATTACTAAACTCCACCTTACCGCCCACCTGGTTCAGAGAGACATTACTAAACTCCACCTTACTGCCCACCTGGTTCAGAGAGACAGACAGACATTACTAAACTCCACCTTACTGCCCACCTGGTTCAGAGAGACATTACTAAACTCCACCTTACCGCCCACCTGGTTCAGAGAGACAGAGAGACATTACTAAACTCCACCTTACTGCCCACCTGGTTCAGAGAGACAGAGAGACATTACTAAACTCCACCTTACTGCCCACCTGGTTCAGAGAGACAGACATTACTAAACTCCACCTTACTGCCCACCTGGTTCAGAGAGACAGAGAGACATTACTAAACTCCACCTTACTGCCCACCTGGTTCAGAGAGACAGACAGACATTACTAAACTCCACCTTACTGCCCACCTGGTTCAGAGAGAGAGACAGACATTACTAAACTCCACCTTACTGCCCACCTGGTTCAGAGAGAGAGACAGACATTACTAAACTCCACCTTACTGCCCACCTGGTTCAGAGAGAGAGACAGACATTACTAAACTCCACCTTACTGCCCACCTGGTTCAGAGAGACAGAGAGACATTACTAAACTCCACCTTACCGCCCACCTGGTTCAGAGAGACATTACTAAACTCCACCTTACTGCCCACCTGGTTCAGAGAGACAGACATTACTAAACTCCACCTTACTGCCCACCTGGTTCAGAGAGACATTACTAAACTCCACCTTACTGCCCACCTGGTTCAGAGAGACAGACATTACTAGACTCCACCTTACTGCCCACCTAGTTCAGAGAGACATTACTAAACTCCACCTTACTGCCCACCTGGTTCAGAGAGACATTACTAAACTCCACCTTACCGCCCACCTGGTTCAGAGAGACAGACATTACTAAACTCCACCTTACCGCCCACCTGGTTCAGAGAGACATTACTAAACTCCACCTTACTGCCCACCTGGTTCAGACAGACATTACTAAACTCCACCTTACTGCCCACCTGGTTCAGAGAGACAGAGAGACATTACTAAACTCCACCTTACCGCCCACCTGGTTCAGAGAGACATTACTAAACTCCACCTTACTGCCCACCTGGTTCAGACAGACATTACTAAACTCCACCTTACTGCCCACCTGGTTCAGAGAGACAGACATTACTAAACTCCACCTTACTGCCCACCTGGTTCAGACAGACATTACTAAACTCCACCTTACCGCCCACCTGGTTCAGAGAGACAGAGAGACATTACTAAACTCCACCTTACTGCCCACCTGGTTCAGAGAGACAGACAGACAGACATTACTAAACTCCACCTTACTGCCCACCTGGTTAGACAGATAGACAGACATTACTAAACTCCACCTTACTGCCCACCTGGTTCAGAGAGACATTACTAAACTCCACCTTACTGCCCACCTGGTTCAGAGAGACAGAGAGACATTACTAAACTCCACCTTACTGCCCACCTGGTTCAGAGAGACATTACTAAACTCCACCTTACCGCCCACCTGGTTCAGAGAGACAGAGAGACATTACTAAACTCCACCTTACTGCCCACCTGGTTCAGAGCGACAGAGAGACATTACTAAACTCCAACTTACTGCCCACCTGGTTCAGAGAGACATTACTAAACTCCACCTTACTGCCCACCTGGTTCAGAGAGACATTACTAAACTCCACCTTACTGCCCACCTGGTTCAGAGAGACATTACTAAACTCCACCTTACCGCCCACCTGGTTCAGAGAGACAGACATTACTAAACTCCACCTTACTGCCCACCTGGTTCAGAGAGACAGGCAGACATTACTAAACTCCACCTTACCGCCCACCTGGTTCAGAGAGACAGGCAGACAGACAGACATTACTAAACTCCACCTTACTGCCCACCTGGTTCAGAGAGACATTACTAAACTCCACCTTACTGCCCACCTGGTTCAGAGAGACATTACTAAACTCCACCTTACCGCCCACCTGGTTCAGACAGACAGGCAGACATTACTAAACTCCACCTTACCGCCCACCTGGTTCAGAGAGACATTACTAAACTCCACCCTACTGCCCACCTGGTTCAGACTGACAGGCAGACATTACTAAACTCCACCTTACCGCCCACCTGGTTCAGAGAGACATTACTAAACTCCACCTTACTGCCCACCTGGTTCAGAGAGACATTACTAAACTCCACCTTACCGCCCACCTGGTTCAGAGAGACATTACTAAACTCCACCTTACTGCCCACCTGGTTCAGAGAGACATTACTAAACTCCACCTTACCGCCCACCTGGTTCAGAGAGACAGACATTACTAAACTCCACCTTACCGCCCACCTGGTTCAGAGAGACAGACAGAAGGACATTACTAAACTCCACCTTACCGCCCACCTGGTTCAGAGAGACAGACAGACAGACATTACTAAACTCCACCTTACTGCCCACCTGGTTCAGAGAGACATTACTAAACTCCATCTTACCGCCCACCTGGTTCAGAGAGACATTACTAAACTCCATCTTACCGCCCACCTGGTTCAGAGAGACATTACTAAACTCCACCTTACTGCCCACCTGGTTCAGAGAAACAGACATTACTAAACTCCACCTTACTGCCCACCTGGTTCAGAGAGACATTACTAAACTTCACCTTACTGCCCACCTGGTTCAGAGAGACAGGCAGACAGATATTACTAAACTCCACCTTACTACCCACCTGGTTCAGAGAGACAGAGAGACAGACATTACTAAACTCCACCTTACTGCCCACCTGGTTCAGAGAGACATTACTAAACTCCACCTTACTGCCCACCTGGTTCAGAGAGACATTACTAAACTCCACCTTACCACCCACCTGGTTCAGAGAGACATTACTAAACTCCACCTTACTGCCCACCTGGTTCAGAGAGACAGAGAGACTGTCACGCCCTGGCCTTATTATTCTTTGTTTTCTTTATTATTTTAGTTAGGTCAGGGTGTGACATGGGGAATGTTTATGTTTTGTTGGTTTTGGGTGTTTATTTGGTAAAGGGGTTATGGGTTGTAGTGTATGGTTTTGTGTTGAGTGTAGATGTCTAGTATTGTCTATGGTGGTTAGTATTCTAGGAGAGTCTATGGTTACCCGAATGAGTTCCCAATTAGAGACAGCTGATTTCGGTTGTCTCTGATTGGGAGCCTTATTTAGGGTAGCCATAGGCTCTCATTAGTTGTGGGTAATTGTCTATGTTAAACGTTTGTAGCATGTGTGTGCACGACGTTAGTAGCTTCACGGTCGTTTTCTTGTTTTGTATAGTGTGTCAGTGTTTTGTTTCGTTTCTTGCCTTCTTCAAAATAAAAGGAAGATGGCTTATTTTCCAAATGCTGCGTTTTGGTCCGTTAATCCGCCACACGATCGTGACAGAGACATTACTAAACTCCACCTTACTGCCCACCTGGTTCAGAGAGACAGACAGACATTACTAAACTCCACCTTACTGCCCACCTGGTTCAGAGAGACAGACATTACTAAACTCCACCTTACTGCCCACCTGGTTCAGAGAGACAGACATTACTAAACTCCACCTTACTGCCCACCTGGTTCAGAGAGACAGAGAGACATTACTAAACTCCACCTTACCGCCCACCTGGTTCAGAGAGACATTACTAAACTCCACCTTACTGCCCACCTGGTTCAGAGAGACATTACTAAACTCCACCTTACTGCCCACCTGGTTCAGAGAGACATTACTAAACTCCACCTTATTGCCCACCTGGTTCAGAAAGACAGACAGACATTACTAAACTCCACCTTACTGTCCACCTGGTTCAGAGAGACATTACTAAACTCCACCTTACCGCCCACCTGGTTCAGAGAGACATTACTAAACTCCACCTTACTGCCCACCTGGTTCAGAGAGACATTACTAAACTCCACCTTACCGCCCACCTGGTTCAGAGAGACATTACTAAACTCCACCTTACTGCCCACCTGGTTCAGAAAGACAGAGAGACATTACTTAACTCCACCTTACTGCCCACCTGGTTCAGAGAGACAGAGAGACATTACTTAACTCCACCTTACCGCCCACCTGGTTCAGAGAGACAGACATTACTAAACTCCACCTTACCGCCCACCTGGTTCAGAGAGACAGACATTACTAAACTCCACCTTACCGCCCACCTGGTTCAGAGAGACAGACATTACTAAACTCCACCTTACTGTCCACCTGGTTCAGAGAGACATTACTAAACTCCACCTTACCGCCCACCTGGTTCAGAGAGACATTACTAAACTCCACCTTACTGCCCACCTGGTTCAGAGAGACATTACTAAACTCCACCTTACTGCCCACCTGGTTCAGAGAGACATTACTAAACTCCACCTTACTGCCCACCTGGTTCAGACAGACAGACAGACATTACTAAACTCCACCTTACTGCCCACCTGGTTCAGAGAGACATTACTAAACTCCACCTTACTGCCCACCTGGTTCAGAGAGACATTACTAAACTCCACCTTACCGCCCACCTGGTTCAGAGAGACAGACATTACTAAACTCCACCTTACTGCCCACCTGGTTCAGAGAGACATTACTAAACTCCACCTTACCGCCCACCTGGTTCAGAAGGACAGACATTACTAAACTCCACCTTACTGCCCACCTGGTTCAGAGAGACATTACTAAACTCCACCTTACTGCCCACCTGGTTCAGAGAGACATTACTAAACTCCACCTTACTGCCCACCTGGTTCAGAGAGACAGACATTACTAAACTCCACCTTACTGCCCACCTGGTTCAGACAGACAGACAGACAGACAGATATTACTAAACTCCACCTTACTGCCCACCTGGTTCAGAGAGACAGACATTACTAAACTCCACCTTACTGCCCACCTGGTTCAGAGAGACAGACATTACTAAACTCCACCTTACCGCCCACCTGGTTCAGACAGACAGACAGACATTACTAAACTCCACCTTACTGCCCACCTGGTTCAGAGACAGGCAGACAGATATTACTAAACTCCACCTTACTGCCCACCTGGTTCAGAGAGACAGGCAGACAGATATTACTAAACTCCACCTTACTGCCCACCTGGTTCAGAGAGACAGACAGACATTACTAAACTCCACCTTACCGCCCACCTGGTTCAGAGAGACAGACAGACAGATATTACTAAACTCCACCTTACTGCCCACCTGGTTCAGACAGACAGACAGACAGACAGACAGACAGACAGACAGATATTACTAAACTCCACCTTACTGCCCACCTAGTTCAGAGAGACAGACAGACAGATATTACTAAACTCCACCTTACTGCCCACCTGGTTCAGAGAGACAGACAGACATTACTAAACTCCACCTTACCGCCCACCTGGTTCAGAGAGACAGACAGACAGACATTACTAAACTCCACCTTACTGCCCACCTGGTTCAGAGAGACAGACAGACAGACATTACTAAACTCCACCTTACTGCCCACCTGGTTCAGAGAGACATTACTAAACTCCACCTTACCGCCCACCTGGTTCAGACAGACAGACAGACAGACAGACAGACAGGCAGACAGATATTACTAAACTCCACCTTACTGCCCACCTGGTTCAGAGAGACAGACAGACATTACTAAACTCCACCTTACCTCCCACCTGGTTCAGAGAGACATTACTAAACGCCACCTTACTGCCCACCTGGTTCAGAGAGACAGGAAGACAGACATTACTAAACTCCACCTTACTGCCCACCTGGATCAGAGAGACAGGAAGACAGACATTACTAAACTCCACCTTACTGCCCACCTGGTTCAGAGAGACATTACTAAACTCCACCTTACTGCCCACCTGGTTCAGAGAGACATTACTAAACTCCACCTTACTGCCCACCTGGTTCAGAGAGACAGGCAGACATTACTAAACTCCACCTTACTGCCCACCTGGTTCAGAGAGACAGACATTACTAAACTCCACCTTACTGCCCACCTGGTTCAGAGAGACATTACTAAACTCCACCTTACTGCCCACCTGGTTCAGAGAGACAGACATTACTAAACTCCACCTTACTGCCCACCTGGTTCAGAGAGACAGGCAGACATTACTAAACTCCACCTTACTGCCCACCTGGTTCAGAGAGACAGGCAGACAGACATTACTAAACTCCACCTTACCGCCCACCTGGTTCAGAGAGACAGGCAGACAGACATTACTAAACTCCACCTTACTGCCCACCTGGTTCAGAGAGACAGAGAGACATTACTTAACTCCACCTTACTGCCCACCTGGTTCAGAGAGACAGAGAGACATTACTTAACTCCACCTTACCGCCCACCTGGTTCAGAGAGACAGACATTACTAAACTCCACCTTACCGCCCACCTGGTTCAGAGAGACAGACATTACTAAACTCCACCTTACCGCCCACCTGGTTCAGAGAGACAGACATTACTAAACTCCACCTTACTGTCCACCTGGTTCAGAGAGACATTACTAAACTCCACCTTACCGCCCACCTGGTTCAGAGAGACATTACTAAACTCCACCTTACTGCCCACCTGGTTCAGAGAGACATTACTAAACTCCACCTTACTGCCCACCTGGTTCAGAGAGACATTACTAAACTCCACCTTACTGCCCACCTGGTTCAGACAGACAGACAGACATTACTAAACTCCACCTTACTGCCCACCTGGTTCAGAGAGACATTACTAAACTCCACCTTACTGCCCACCTGGTTCAGAGAGACATTACTAAACTCCACCTTACCGCCCACCTGGTTCAGAGAGACAGACATTACTAAACTCCACCTTACTGCCCACCTGGTTCAGAGAGACATTACTAAACTCCACCTTACCGCCCACCTGGTTCAGAAGGACAGACATTACTAAACTCCACCTTACTGCCCACCTGGTTCAGAGAGACATTACTAAACTCCACCTTACTGCCCACCTGGTTCAGAGAGACATTACTAAACTCCACCTTACTGCCCACCTGGTTCAGAGAGACAGACATTACTAAACTCCACCTTACTGCCCACCTGGTTCAGACAGACAGACAGACAGACAGATATTACTAAACTCCACCTTACTGCCCACCTGGTTCAGAGAGACAGACATTACTAAACTCCACCTTACTGCCCACCAGGTTCAGACAGACAGACATTACTAAACTCCACCTTACCGCCCACCTGGTTCAGACAGACAGACAGACATTACTAAACTCCACCTTACTGCCCACCTGGTTCAGAGACAGGCAGACAGATATTACTAAACTCCACCTTACTGCCCACCTGGTTCAGAGAGACAGGCAGACAGATATTACTAAACTCCACCTTACTGCCCACCTGGTTCAGAGAGACAGACAGACATTACTAAACTCCACCTTACCGCCCACCTGGTTCAGAGAGACAGACAGACAGATATTACTAAACTCCACCTTACTGCCCACCTGGTTCAGACAGACAGACAGACAGACAGACAGACAGACAGATATTACTAAACTCCACCTTACTGCCCACCTAGTTCAGAGAGACAGACAGACAGATATTACTAAACTCCACCTTACTGCCCACCTGGTTCAGAGAGACAGACAGACATTACTAAACTCCACCTTACCGCCCACCTGGTTCAGAGAGACAGACAGACAGACATTACTAAACTCCACCTTACTGCCCACCTGGTTCAGAGAGACAGACAGACAGACATTACTAAACTCCACCTTACTGCCCACCTGGTTCAGAGAGACATTACTAAACTCCACCTTACCGCCCACCTGGTTCAGACAGACAGACAGACAGACAGACAGACAGGCAGACAGATATTACTAAACTCCACCTTACTGCCCACCTGGTTCAGAGAGACAGACAGACATTACTAAACTCCACCTTACCTCCCACCTGGTTCAGAGAGACATTACTAAACGCCACCTTACTGCCCACCTGGTTCAGAGAGACAGGAAGACAGACATTACTAAACTCCACCTTACTGCCCACCTGGTTCAGAGAGACAGGAAGACAGACATTACTAAACTCCACCTTACTGCCCACCTGGTTCAGAGAGACATTACTAAACTCCACCTTACTGCCCACCTGGTTCAGAGAGACATTACTAAACTCCACCTTACTGCCCACCTGGTTCAGAGAGACAGGCAGACATTACTAAACTCCACCTTACTGCCCACCTGGTTCAGAGAGACAGACATTACTAAACTCCACCTTACTGCCCACCTGGTTCAGAGAGACATTACTAAACTCCACCTTACTGCCCACCTGGTTCAGAGAGACAGACATTACTAAACTCCACCTTACTGCCCACCTGGTTCAGAGAGACAGGCAGACATTACTAAACTCCACCTTACTGCCCACCTGGTTCAGAGAGACAGGCAGACAGACATTACTAAACTCCACCTTACCGCCCACCTGGTTCAGAGAGACAGGCAGACAGACATTACTAAACTCCACCTTACTGCCCACCTGGTTCAGAGAGACAGGCAGACAGACATTACTAAACTCCACCTTACCGCCCACCTGGTTCAGAGAGACAGGCAGACAGACATTACTAAACTCCACCTTACTGCCCACCTGGTTCAGAGAGACAGGCAGACAGACATTACTAAACTCCACCTTACCGCCCACCTGGTTCAGACAGACAGACAGACAGACAGACAGACAGACAGACAGACAGAGCGATATTACTAAACTCCACCTTGCTGCCCACCTGAATCAGAGAGACAGACAGGCAGACAGACTGACACACACAGACAGGCAGACAGGCAGACAGGCCATGACTGTTTCTCTAAGAGGAAATATGTTATTTCAGGGTAAAAATGTAGGATCTTAATTTAAGCCAGTTTGCTACAGCAGGAACATAATCTTTCAGCAGCAGGACATGATGTGGATTATAATGAATGGATATTCGGTGTTGGGTTGATACATTAAATACACCTGTCAGCAACGGCTGTGACTGAAATAGAAGGGCTGTCCACATACTTTTGTAAATATAGTGTATGAATTACAAATGGAAAATAAACTGGAACTTCAGAGCTGAGAAGAATTTATTTGATTTATTTAACCTTTATTTAACTAGACAAGTCAGTTAAGAACAAATTCTTATTTACAATGACGGCCTACCCCAGCCAAACCCAAACCCGGACGACGCTGGGCCAATTGTGCGCCGCCCTATGGGACTCCCAATCATGGCCGGTTGTGATACAGACTGGAATCAAACCAGGGTCTGTGGTGACGCCTCTAGCACTGAGATGCGGTGCCTTAGGCCGCTGCGCCATTCGGGAATCCCCCAAAACTCTTAGGATGACTCCTGTTAAGTCTAATTAACCCCAAGACAGTTAAGTCTAATTAACCCCAAAAGACAGTTTAGTCTAATTAACCTCAAAAGACAGTTAAGTCTAACTAACCCCAAAAGACAGTTCAGTCTAATTAACCTCAAAAGACAGTTAAGTCTAACTAACCCCAAAAGACAGTTCAGTCTAATTAACCTCAAAAGACAGTTAAGTCTAATTAACCTCAAAAGACAGTAAAGTCTAATTAACCTCAAAAGACAGTAAAGTCTAATTAATCTCAAAAGACAGTAAAGTCTAATTAACCTCAAAAGACAGTAAAGTCTAATTAACCTCAAAAGACAGTAAAGTCTAATTAATCTCAAAAGACAGTAAAGTCTAATTAATCTCAAAAGACAGTAAAGTCTAATTAACCTCAAAAGACAGTAAAGTCTAATTAATCTCAAAAGACAGTAAAGTCTAATTAACCTCAAAAGACAGTAAAGTCTAATTAACCTCAAAAGACAGTAAAGTCTAATTAATCTCAAAAGACAGTAAAGTCTAATTAACCTCAAAAGACAGTAAAGTCTAATTAATCTCAAAAGACAGTAAAGTCTAATTAATCTCAAAAGACAGTAAAGTCTAATTAACCTCAAAAGACAGTTAAGTCTAATTAACCCCAAAAGACAGTTAAGTCTAATTAACCTCAAAAGACAGTTAAGTCTAATTAACCCCAAAAGACAGTTAAGTCTAATTAACCTCAAAAGACAGTTAAGTCTAATTAACCCCAAAAGACAGATACGTCTAATTAACCCCAAAAGACAGTTAAGTCTAATTAACCTCAAAAGACAGTTAAGTCTAATTAACCCCAAAAGACAGTTTAGTCTAATTAACCTCAAAAGACAGTTAAGTCTAATTAACCTCAAAAGACAGTTAACTCTAATAAACCTCAAAAGACAGTTAAGTCTAATTAACCTCAAAAGACAGTAAAGTCTAATTAATCTCAAAAGACAGTTAAGTCTAATTAACCTCAAAAGACAGTAAAGTCTAATTAATCTCAAAAGACAGTAAAGTCTAATTAACCTCAAAAGACAGTTAAGTCTAATTAACCTCAAAAGACAGTTAAGTCTAATTAACCTCAAAAGACAGTTAAGTCTAATTAACCTCAAAAGACAGTAAAGTCTAATTAACCTCAAAAGACAGTTAAGTCTAATTAACCTCAAAAGACAGTAAAGTCTAATTAACCTCAAAAGACAGTAAAGTCTAATTAATCTCAAAAGACAGTAAAGTCTAATTAACCTCAAAAGACAGTAAAGTCTAATTAACCTCAAAAGACAGTAAAGTCTAATTAATCTCAAAAGACAGTAAAGTCTAACTAACCTCAAAAGACAGTAAAGTCTAATTAACCTCAAAAGACAGTAAAGTCTAATTAACCTCAAAAGACAGTAAAGTCTAATTAATCTCAAAAGACAGTAAAGTCTAATTAACCTCAAAAGACAGTAAAGTCTAATTAATCTCAAAAGACAGTAAAGTCTAATTAACCTCAAAAGACAGTAAAGTCTAATTAACCTCAAAAGACAGTAAAGTCTAATTAATCTCAAAAGACAGTAAAGTCTAATTAACCTCAAAAGACAGTAAAGTCTAATTAACCCCAAAAGACAGTAAAGTCTAATTAACCTCAAAAGACAGTTAAGTCTAATTAATCTCAAAAGACAGTTAAGTCTAATTAACCTCAATAGACAGTAAAGTCTAATTAACCTCAAAAGACAGTAAAGTCTAATTAACCTCAAAAGACAGTAAAGTCTAATTAACCTCAAAAGACAGTAAAGTCTAATTAACCTCAAAAGACAGTAAAGTCTAATTAATCTCAAAAGACAGTAAAGTCTAATTAACCTCAAAAGACAGTAAAGTCTAATTAACCCCAAAAGACAGTAAAGTCTAATTAACCTCAAAAGACAGTTAAGTCTAATTAACCCCAAAAGACAGTAAAGTCTAATTAATCTCAAAAGACAGTAAA
Source organism: Salvelinus fontinalis (assembly GCF_029448725.1). Taxonomy (NCBI): domain Eukaryota; kingdom Metazoa; phylum Chordata; class Actinopteri; order Salmoniformes; family Salmonidae; genus Salvelinus; species Salvelinus fontinalis. Next base: position 63,050,692 of record NC_074669.1, read on the forward strand.
GTCTAATTAACCCCAAAAGACAGTCTTGCATTAGTCATTTCACAACAGTACTTTTTTTTAGCAAATTGCATCATTATTGGAAATGTGTGTAGAGCACATTTGTGCACGTCAGTAGAACACATCAAATGCTCTAAGGACTTCTCAGAAGTACAGCTTAGTCTAATGGAGAGAGAGAGAGAGAGAGAGAGAGAGAGAGAGAGGAGAGAGAGAGAGAGAGAGAGAGAGAGAGAGAGAGAGAGAGAGAGAGAGAGAGAGAGAGAGAGAGAGAGAGAGAGAGAGAGAGAGAGAGAGAGAGAGAGAGAGAGAGAGAGAGAGAGAGAGAGAGAGAGAGAGAGAGAGAGAGAGAGAGAGAGAGAGAGAGAGAGAGAGAGAGAGAGAGAGAGAGAGAGAGAGAGAGAGAGAGAGAGACGGAGAGAGACGGAGAGAGAGAGACGGAGAGAGAGAGACGGAGAGAGAGAGACGGAGAGAGAGAGACAGAGAGACAGAGAGACAGAGAGACAGAGAGACGGAGAGAGAGAGCGCCAATATAACATCATCCAACAGAATCATCCAACAGAATACAAGATGGTTCCAATCCAGACACATGTAGATCTCCAGCTGGTGGGTTGGACCGCCTTTGAAAAGATCCTGTGGTTTCACACATCATCACAGCTCCGTACAGTTTCAGTACAGTCAGTTCACACACAGTCCCAGTCTAATATACTGCACACTCAGAACCGGACAGTTTTAAACCTTACAGTACTCTATCATCGTTGGTACAGTACAATCTCAGTCTAACATACTGCACCCTCAGAACCGGACAGTTTTAAACCTTACAGTACTCTATCATCGTTGGTACAGTACAGTCCCAGTCTAACATACTGCACCCTCAGAACCGGACAGTTTTAAACCTTACAGTACTCTATCATCGTTGGTACAGTACAGTCCCAGTCTAACATACTGCACCCTCAGAACCGGACAGTTTAAAACCTTACAGTACTCTATCATCGTTGGTACAGTACAGTCCCAGTCTAACATACTGCACCCTCAGAACCGGACAGTTTAAAACCTTACAGTACTCTATCATCGTTGGTACAGTACAGTCCCAGTCTAACATACTGCACCCTCAGAACCGGACAGTTTTAAACCTTACAGTACTCTATCATCGTTGGTACACTACAGTCCCAGTCTAACATACTGCACCCTCAGAACCGGACAGTTTAAAACCTTACAGTACTCTATCATCGTTGGTACAGTCTCAGTCCAACATACTGCAACCTCAGAACCGGACAGTTTTAAACCTTACAGTACTCTATCATCGTTGGTACAGTCCCAGTCTAACATACTGCACCCTCAGAACCGGACAGTTTTAAACCTTACAGTACTCTATCATCGTTGGTACAGTCCCAGTCTAACATACTGCACCCTCAGAACCGGACAGTTTTAAACCTTAGAGTACTCTATCATCGTTGGTACAGTACAGTCCCAGTCTAACATACTGCACCCTCAGAACCGGACAGTTTTAAACCTTAGAGTACTCTATCCTCGTTGGTACAGTACAGTCCCAGTCTAAGATACTGCACCCTCAGAACCGGACAGTTTTAAACCGTACAGTACTCTATCATCGTTGGTACAGTACAGTCCCAGTCTAACATACTGCACCCTCAGAACCGGACAGTTTTAAACCTTACAGTACTCTATCATCGTTGGTACAGTACAGTCCCAGTCTAACATACTGCACCCTCAGAACCGGACAGTTTTAAACCTTAGAGTACTCTATCCTCGTTGGTACAGTACAGTCTCTGTCTAACATACTGCACCCTCAGAACCGGACAGTTTTAAACCTTACAGTACTCTATCATCATTGGTACAGTCCCAGTCTAACATACTGCACCCTCAGAACCGGACAGTTTTAAACCTTAGAGTACTCTATCCTCGTTGGTACAGTACAGTCTCTGTCTAACATACTGCACCCTCAGAACCGGACAGTTTTAAACCTTACAGTACTCTATCATCGTTGGTACAGTCCCAGTCTAACATACTGCACCCTCAGAACCGGACAGTTTTAAACCTTACAGTACTCTATCATCGTTGGTACAGTACAGTCTCTGTCTAACATACTGTACTGGGATTCAAAATGGTCACCACTCTCTTTGGTAAAAAGCTGAGGGATTGTGGCTGGGGAAAAAGTAACAACTCTCAAATTCATAGACAGAGCTATGGATGCAAGGACTGACCATCTATGAGTTTAAAAATGATGGTTTTAACCATGGATGTACCAATCCCAGAATGCCACTTTAAAGCTGTCTAGTACAGAACAGTCCTTTATGCCGTACCTTGAACCCCAGGCTGATGTTCATGGAGCCGTGTTCAGGTGTTCCTGGGTTCTCACACGTCGTCCTGGATGGTTCTAGAAGGACATAGATCATAATGGGTTACTATCACGAGGATGAGTCTGTCATATCTACGGAAGCATAGATAGCACTTTGTGGAGTCTTTGAAACATATGGGGGGTCGATTCAGACCCGATTCAGACCCGATTCAGACCCGATTCAGACCCGATTTTATGCGCACGTAAATGGTGTGTTCGTACCTTGACTTAAATCCCTCGTAATCGCACCACCTTTGATGAAACGATCAATAAGGTCTAGCATAATGTCGGTTCTAAGTGGAAAACATTATTTTCTCTAATAGATATAACACCATTCTCCATGCACAGTCATCTACACATTATTAAGAGCTGTTGGTAAGATCCAGGGATACGAGTCAGCTGATTGGACAAGGGGGATTGTAAATATACACTACCGTTCAAAGGTTTGGGGTCACTTAGAAATGTAACCTATAGACTGTAGCTGTTACAGTATGATGATGTAACCTATAGACTGTAGCTGTTACAGTATGATGTTGTTACCTATAGACTGTAGCTGTTACAGTATGATGATGTTACCTATAGACTGTAGCTGTTACAGTATGATGTTACCTATAGACTGTAACTGTTACAGTATGATGTTGTTACCTATAGACTGTAGCTGTTACAGTATGATGTTGTTACCTATAGACTGTAACTGTTACAGTATGATGATGTTACATATAGACTGTAGCTGTTACAGTATGATGTTACCTATAGACTGTAACTGTTACAGTATGATGTTGTTACCTATAGACTGTAGCTGTTACAGTATGATGTTGTTACCTATAGACTGTAACTGTTACAGTATGATGTTGTTACCTATAGACTGTAGCTGTTACAGTATGATGTTGTTACCTATAGACTGTAGCTGTTACAGTATGATGTTACCTATAGACTGTAGCTGTTACAGTATGATGTTACCTATAGACTGTAGCTGTTACAGTATGATGTTGTTACCTATAGCCTGTAGCTGTTACAGTATGTTGTTACCTATAGACTGTAGCTGTTACAGTATGATGTTACCTATAGACTGTAGCTGTTACAGTATGATGTTACCTATAGACTGTAGCTGTGACAGTATGATGTTGTTACCTATAGACTGTAACTGTTACAGTATGATGTTGTTACCTATAGACTGTAGCTGTTACAGTATGATGTTGTTACCTATAGACTGTAGCTGTTACAGTATGATGTTGTTACCTATAGACTGTAGCTGTTACAGTATGGTGTTGTTACCTATAGACTGTAACTGTTACAGTATGATGTTACCTATAGACTGTAACTGTTACAGTATGGTGTTACCTATAGACTGTAGCTGTTACAGTATGATGTTGTTACCTATAGACTGTAACTGTTACAGTATGATGTTGTTACCTATAGACTGTAACTGTTACAGTATGATGTAACCTATAGACTGTAGCTGTTACAGTATGATGTTACCTATAGACTGTAGCTGTTACAGTATGATGTTGTTACCTATAGACTGTAGCTGTTACAGTATGATGATGTTACCTATAGACTGTAGCTGTTACAGTATGATGTTGTTACCTATAGACTGTAGCTGTTACAGTATGATGATGTTACCTATAGACTGTAGCTGTTACAGTATGATGTTGTTACCTATAGACTGTAACTGTTACAGTATGATGATGTTACCTATAGACTGTAACTGTTACAGTATGATGTTGTTACCTATAGACTGTAGCTGTTACAGTATGATGTTGTTACCTATAGACTGTAGCTGTTACAGTATGATGTTACCTATAGACTGTAGCTGTTACAGTATGATGTTACCTATAGACTGTAGCTGTTACAGTATGTTGTTACCTATAGACTGTAGCTGTTACAGTATGATGTCGTTACCTATAGACTGTAGCTGTTACAGTATGTTGTAACCTATAGACTGTAGCTGTTACAGTATGTTGTTACCTATAGACTGTAGCTGTTACAGTATGATGTAACCTATAGACTGTAGCTGTTACAGTATGATGTTACCTATAGACTGTAGCTGTTACAGTATGATGTTACCTATAGACTGTAACTGTTACAGTATGATGTTGTTACCTATAGACTGTAGCTGTTACAGTATGATGTTGTTACCTATAGACTGTAGCTGTTACAGTATGATGTCGTTACCTATAGACTGTAGCTGTTACAGTATGATGTTACCTATAGACTGTAGCTGTTACAGTATGATGTTACCTATAGACTGTAACTGTTACAGTATGATGTTGTTACCTATAGACTGTAGCTGTTACAGTATGATGATGTTACCTATAGACTGTAGCTGTTACAGTATGATGTTGTTACCTATAGACTGTAGCTGTTACAGTATGATGTTACCTATAGACTGTAACTGTTACAGTATGTTGTTACCTATAGACTGTAACTGTTACAGTATGATGTTACCTATAGACTGTAACTGTTACAGTATGGTGTTGTTACCTATAGACTGTAGCTGTTACAGTATGATGTTGTTACCTATAGACTGTAGCTGTTACAGTATGTTGTTACCTATAGACTGTAACTGTTACAGTATGATGTTACCTATAGACTGTAGCTGTTACAGTATGATGTTGTTACCTATAGACTGTAGCTGTTACAGTATGTTGTTACCTATAGACTGTAACTGTTACAGTATGATGTTGTCACCTACCTATGCATCGTGGCTGAGAGCCGCTCCAGGTGCTGTCGTCCTGACAGATGCGTGTAGTTGACCCCACCAGGACATAGGGGGCGCTACAGCTGAAGGTAACCTCTGACTTGTAGATTAAACTACGTCCTTCTCTTTTCCCCTTGGCTGGGGTACCAGGGTCTCCACAGAACTTGGCTGGAATGGAGAGGTCCAAAACATTGTCTTTAGTTCACTGAATTCATCCTGACTCATAAACATTGGCTTTTGTTCACTGAATTCATCCTGACTCATGAACATTTGCTTTTAGTTCACTGAATTCATCCTGACTCATAAACATGGGCTTTAGTTCACTGAATTCATCCTGACTCATAAACATTGGCTTTCGTTCACTGAATTCATCCTGACTCATAAACATTGGCTTTCGATGACTGAATTCATCCTGACTCATAAACATTTGCATTAGTTCACTGAATTCATCCTGACTCATAAACATTGGCTTTCGTTCACTGAATTCATCTTGACTCATAAACATTGGCTTTCGTTGACTGAATTCATCCTGACTCATAAACATTTGCATTAGTTCACTGAATTCATCCTGACTCATAAACATTGGCTTTCGTTCACTGAATTCATCCTGACTCATAAACATTGGCTTTAGTTCACTGAATTCATCCTGACTCATAAACATAGGCTTTCGTTCACTGAATTCATCCTGACTCATAAACATGGGCTTTCGTTCACTGAATTCATCCTGACTCATAAACATTGGCATTAGTTCACTGAATTCATCCTGACTCATAAAAATGTGCTTTCGTTCACTGAATTCATCCTGACTCATAAACATTGGCTTTCGTTCACTGAATTCATCCTGACTCATAAACATGGGCTTTTGTTCACTGAATTCATCCTGACTCATAAACATTGGCATTAGTTCACTGAATTCATCCTGACTCATAAAAATGTGCTTTCGTTCACTGAATTCATCCTGACTCATAAACATTGGCTTTAGTTCACTGAATTCATCCTGACTCATAAACATTGGCTTTAGTTCACTGAATTCATTGTGACTCATAAATGAAACATGTTCCTCACTCATGTTTGTTTTATCCATGTTTATAGTGCACGGACAGATCATATGGTATATTATATATATATTATATTATATATATATATATATATGTATATATATATATCTATATATATTATATGGCTGGACTGGAGAGACCCAAAACCCTGACTTTAATTCAATGGGTTATTCTTCATTTATTCCAGGGCTGTCCAACTCATTCCATGTGAGGGCCCAATGGCTGCTGGTTTTGCTATTTCCTTTCAATTTGTTTCCAATGAAGATCTACACAACTAGGTGAGAGGAGTTCCTAGTTAATCAATGAAGTTACCTAGACAACCAGGTGAGAGGAGTTCCTAACTAATCAATGAAGTTACCTAGACAACCAGGTGAGAGGAGAGTTCTTAACTAATTAATGAAGTTACCTAGACAACCAGGTGAGAGGAGTTCCTAACTAATTAATGAAGTTACCTAGACAACCAGGTGAGAGGAGAGTTCCTAACGAATCAATGAAGTTACCTAGACAACCAGGTGAGAGGAGTTCCTATCTAATCAACGAAGTTACCTAGACAACCAGGTGAGAGGAGTTCCTAACTAAACAATGAATTTACCTAGACAACCAGGTGAGAGGAGTTCCAAACTAAACAATGAAGTTACCTAGACAACCAGGTGAGGAGAGTTCCTAACTAATCAATGAAGACAACCAGGTGAGGGGAGTTCCTAACGAATCAATGAAGTTACCTAGACAACCATGTGAGGAGAGTTCCTAACTAATCAATGAAGTTACCTAGACAACCATGTGAGGAGAGTTCCTAACTAATCAATGAAGACAAGCAGGTGAGGGGAGTTCCTAACGAATCAATGAAGTTACCTAGACAACCAGGTGAGGAGAGTTCCAAACTAATCAATGAAGTTACCTAGACAACCAGGTGAGGGGAGTTCCTAACGAATCAATGAAGTTACCTACACAACCAGGTGAGGAGAGTTCCTAACGAATCAATGAAGTTACCTAGACAACCAGGTGAGGAGAGTTCCTAACGAATCAATGAAGTTACCTAGACAACCAGGTGAGGAGAGTTCAGGTACAAGGGAGGAGTGAAAACGCACAGACACATTCGGCCCTCCATGGAATGAGTTTGAGACCTGTGATTAATTATTCATTAGGGAAAGGGAAAGGGGGGATACCTAGTCAGTAGCACAACTGAATGCGTTCAACCGAAATGTGTCGTCCTCATTTAACCCAACCCCTCTGAAACAGAGATGGGTTCAAGCAGCGAAGCCGTGAGAAATTAATGGACTGGTTTGCCTTCATTATTATGAACCCCTGTTAAAACTTCTTGTCAATATGGGGCGCTGTTTTCACTTTGTAAAAATTAGTTCTCAAATTAAACTGCCTCATACTCAATTCTTGCTCGTACAATATGCATATTATTATTACTATTGGATAGAAAACACTCTCTAGTTTCTAAAACCGTTTGAATTATATCTGTGAGTAAAACAGAACTCAATTTGGAGCAAACTTCCTGTCAGGAAGTGAGAAATCTGAAATCGAGCACTCTGTTCTAGGGTCAGTTTATTAATTTGCATGTATTCTATTGGTCGACATGCACTGCATATGCCTTCCCCTAGATGTCAGCAAGCAGTGAGAATTGGAATGGAGTTGCTAGGCAGATCTGAGGCCATATAAGGGCTCTTGGAACCGGGGGTGCACTCTTTTCAACGTTCGCCATGACGCGAGACAGACCTCAGGATGGCATTCTGGAAAGCTCTCGTTATAGGCCTTAGATATATCCGGCTCTGATTTTATTCAATATAGGTGTTAAAAACGTCATAATGTAGTTATTTTAAACCGAGTTATATCAGATTATATCAGTATATTGCGATTTTCGGAATTTTCTTAGTGCTGCGTTATAGTGAGTTGGACACGTCTTCGCCACATGGCTAATGTTAATTACCAAAGTTGAAGGCGACAATCTACAACCGACCAACGATTCTTCTGGACAAAGGACAACTTGCCCAAGATTCTGATGGAAGCTCATCAAAAAGTAAAAACTATTTATGATGTTAATTCGTTGTTCTGTTGAAAAATGTAAAACTACTATTCCGCCACTAATTTCGGTGCGGTCTCGCTTTAACGCACGCTGTATGTCGTAGTAACGTTAATTTTAAAAATCTAACACAGCGGTTGCATTAAGAACTAATGTATCTTTCATTTGCTGTCCAACCTGTATTTTTTTGTCAAGTTAATGATTAGTTATTGATTAGATTAGGTGCCTCTCCCAAGATTTCTCCCGACATTTTCTTTGCAGCTTGGCTACTATTCTCATTGTATTACCACGATTTGTGCCGCTAAATATGCATATTTTCGAACAAACAATATATGTATTGTGTAATATGATGTTATAGGACTGTCATCTGATGAAGTTTTGAGAAGGTTAGTGAAAAATGTAATATCTTTTGCTGGTTTATTCGCTATCGCTAACGTGCATGAATCAATGCTGCTGTGTGGTTGGCTATTGTAGTAAGCTAATATAATGCTAAATTGTGTTTTCGCTGTAAAACACTTAAAGAATCTGAAATATTGGCTGGATTCACAAGATCTTTGTCTTTCATTTGCTGTACGCTGTGTATTTTTCATAAATGTTTTATGATGAGTATTTAGTTAATTCACGTTGCTCTCTGTAGTTATTCTAGTTGCTTTGGTGAGAGTGCAATGTAAAACTATGATTTATACCTGAAATATGCACATTTTTCAAACAAAACATATGCTATACAATAAATATGTTATCAGACTGTCATCTGATGAAGTTGTTTCTTGGTTTCTTAGCTATTTATATCTTTATTTGGTCGAATTTGTGATAGCTACCTATGCAGGAAAAAAACGGTGGGAAGAAAAGTTGTTTCTTTTGCTATGGTGGTTAGCTAATAGAAATACATATTGTGTCTTCCCTGTAAAACATTTTAAAAATCAGAAATGATGGCTGGATTCACAAGATGTGTATCTTTCATCTGGTGTCTTGGACTTGTGATTTCAGGAACATTTTATGATATGATATCCCTGTGGCTTTAGGCTAGGCTATGCTAGTCAGCTTTTTTGATGGGGGGATCACAGATCTGGGTTTGTGACTCGTTAGAGGTTTTAACGGACACCTTAATGAGCCCTATTCTTCCTGGGGTTCTTCTGGGGCATCACGGTTTGAAACACATTCCACATAACTAAAACATATTCCACATAACTAAAACATATTCCACATAACGAAAACCAATTCCACACAACGAAAACATATTCCACATAACTGAAACATATTCCACATAACGAAAACATATTCCACATAACTATAACATATTCCACATAACGAAAACCAATTCCACACAACGAAAACATATTCCACATAACTGAAACATATTCCACTTAACTAAAACATATTCCACATAACTAAAACATATTCCACTTAACTAAAACATATTCCACATAACGAAAACATATTCCACTTAACTAAAACATATTCCACATAACTAAAACATATTCCACTTAAAGAAAACATATTCCACATAACTAAAACATATTCCACAAAACTAAAACATATTCCACATAACTAAAACATATTCCACTTAACGAAAACATATTCCACGTAACGAAAACATATTCCACATAACTAAAACATATTCCACATAACTAAAACATATTCCACTCAACGAAAACGCATTCCACATAACTAAAACGCATTCCACATAACTAAAACGCATTCCACATAACTAAAACATATTCTTCAGTCATGTTCATTTAATAAATGTTTCATATTGGATGGGCCGATTCTATGGCATATTAAATGGTGGTAGTGGAGAGACCCAAACATTGGCTTAGTTAACTTGTTTATGATTTATTATGTATTCTTGATGAGTACCCCCATTAAGTGTAGCCTTAGCAACCCCCACTGTGTTCTTCTTTGTATTCTTGATGTGGATCCCCATTAAGTGAAGCCTTAGCAACACCCACTGTGTTCTTCTTTGTATTCTTGATGTGGATCCCCCAGTGAAGCCTTAGCAACCATGACTGTGTTCTTCTTTGTATTCTTGATGTGGATCCCCCATTAAGTGAAGCCTTAGCAACCCCCACTGTGTTCTTCTTTGTATTATTGATGTGGATCCCCAATAAGTGAAGCCTTAGCAACCCCCACTGTGTTCTTCTTTGTATTCTTGATGTGGATCCCCATTAAGTGTAGCCTTAGCAACCCCCACTGTGTTCTTCTTTGTATTCTTGATGTGGATCCCCATTAAGTGAAGCCTTAGCAACCCCCACTGTGTTCTTCTTTGTATTCTTGATGTGGATCCCCATTAAGTGAAGCCTTAGCAACCCCCACTGTGTTCTTCTTTGTATTCTTGATGTGGATCCCCATTAAGTGAAGCCTTAGCAACCCCCACTGTGTTCTTCTTTGGCACATATCTAAATCATTCAGTTTTTTTTATCAATCTTTTATCCATGGGTAGATCACATGGTATCATATGGTATATCACTTTAGTTTGGATTCTTTTCAAGTGATTCAATCAGGTCTTTTATTTGATTGTTGAGTTTTTTTGGACACCAGCCACCAGTGAATATTTACTGTAAGAAGATTCTTTGAATAGAGACTCCAGTGTCCGCGGGGTGAAGAGGGGGGAGAGCCATCCCGGGGTTTACATCTTAATAATTACCCTCTTCAAAAATGTACTTCCTGACATGGCCTTGGGGTTAACACAACTGAAGGCATCCGTGCCAGACAGTACAACAGCTCTACCTCTCGGTATGCATTCCAAATGGCACCCTACTCCCTACACACTGTAGTGCACTACTGCTGACTGGAGCCCAGTCAAAAGTAGTGCACTAATAAGGGAATAGGGTGCTATTTGCCTCCCCTGTCAGTAGCGCAGGGATGGAACGAAACCCTGTGGCTTACTGCTCCTCCACTACTCCACTGTCTGCCTAAAGGATTAGGACCACCAGGAGCTGAAGCAGAGGAATCAGCCATTCTCCCTCTCTACCAGCTGAAACAGAGGAATCATCCATTCTCCCTCTCTACCAGGAGCTGAAACAGAGGAATCATCCATTCTCCCTCTCCACCAGGCTGAAACAGAGGAATCATCCATTCTCCCTCTCCACCAGGCTGAAACAGAGGAATCATCCATTCTCCCTCTCCACCAGGCTGAAGCAGAGGAATCATCCATTCTCCCTCTCCACCAGGAGCTGAAGCAGAGGAATCATCCATTCTCCCTCTCCACCAGGCTGAAACAGAGGAATCAGCCATTCTCCCTCTCCACCAGGAGCTGAAGCAGAGGAATCATCCATTCTCCCTCTCCACCAGGCTGAAACAGAGGAATCATCCATTCTCCCTCTCCACCAGGCTGAAACAGAGGAATCATCCATTCTCCCTCTCCACCAGGCTGAAACAGAGGAATCATCCATTCTCCCTCTCCACCAGGAGCTGAAACAGAGGAATCATCCATTCTCCCTCTCCACCAGGAGCTGAAGCAGAGGAATCATCCATTCTCCCTCTCCACCAGGCTGAAACAGAGGAATCATCCATTCTCCCTCTCCACCAGGCTGAAACAGAGGAATCATCCATTCTCCCTCTCCACCAGGCTGAAACAGAGGAATCATCCATTCTCCCTCTCCACCAGGCTGAAACAGAGGAATCATCCATTCTCCCTCTCCACCAAGCTGAAACAGAGGAATCATCCATTCTCCCTCTCCACCAGGCTGAAACAGAGGAATCATCCATTCTCCCTCTCCACCAGGAGCTGAAGCAGAGGAATCATCCATTCTCCCTCTCCACCAGGAGCTGAAGCAGAGGAATAAGCCATTCTCCCTCTCCACCAGGAGCTGAAGTAGAGGAATCATCCATTCTCCCTCTCCACCAGGAGCTGAAGCAGAGGAATCATCCATTCTCCCTCTCCACCAGGAGCTGAAGTAGAGTAATCAACCATTCTCCCTCTCCACCAGGAGCTGAAGCAGAGGAATCATCCATTCTCCCTCTCCACCAGGCTGAAACAGAGGAATCAGCCATTCTCCCTCTCCACCAGGAGCTGAAGTAGAGGAATCATCCATTCTCCCTCTCTACCAGGAGCTGAAACAGAGGAATCATCCATTCTCCCTCTCCACCAGGCTGAAGCAGAGGAATCATCCATTCTCCCTCTCTACCAGGAGCTGAAACAGAGGAATTATCCATTCTCCCTCTCCACCAGGCTGAAGCAGAGGAATCATCCATTCTCCCTCTCCACCAGGCTGAAACAGAGGAATCATCCATTCTCCCTCTCTACCAGGAGCTGAAGCAGAGGAATCAGCCATTCTCCCTCTCCACCAGGAGCTGAAGCAGAGGAATCATCCATTCTCCCTCTCTACCAGGCTGAAGCAGAGGAATCAGCCATTCTCCCTCTCCACCAGGAGCTGAAGGAGAGGAATCATCCATTCTCCCTCTCCACCAGGAGCTGAAGCAGAGGAATCAGCCATTCTCCCTCTCCACCAGGCTGAAACAGAGGAATCATCCATTCTCCCTCTCCACCAGCTGAAGCAGAGGAATCAGCCATTATCCCTCTCCACCAGGCTGAAGCAGAGGAATCAGCCATTCTCCCTCTCCACCAGGCTGAAACAGAGGGATCAGCCATTCTCCCTCTCCACCAGGCTGAAACAGAGGAATCATCCATTCTCCCTCTCTACCAGGCTGAAGCAGAGGAATCAGCCATTCTCCCTCTCTACCAGGCTGAAACAGAGGAATCAGCCATTCTCCCTCTCCACCAGGAGCTGAAGTAGAGGAATCATCCATTCTCCCTCTCCACCAGCTGAAACAGAGGAATCAGCCATTCTCCCTCTCCACCAGGCTGAAGCAGAGGAATCAGCCATTCTCCCTCTCCACCAGCTGAAACAGAGGAATCAGCCATTCTCCCTCTCCACCAGGCTGAAACAGAGGAATCATCCATTCTCCCTCTCCACCAGCTGAAGCAGAGGAATCATCCATTCACCCTCTCCACCAGGCTGAAGCAGAGGAATCAGCCATTCTCCCTCTCCACCAGGCTGAAACAGAGGAATCAGCCATTCTCCCTCTCCACCAGGAGCTGAAGTAGAGGAATCATCCATTCTCCCTCTCCACCAGGCTGAAACAGAGGAATCATCCATTCTCCCTCTCCACCAGGCTGAAACAGAGGAATCATCCATTCTCCCTCTCCACCAGGCTGAAACAGAGGAATCATCCATTCTCCCTCTCCACCAGGCTGAAACAGAGGAATCATCCATTCTCCCTCTCCACCAGGCTGAAACAGAGGAATCATCCATTCTCCCTCTCCACCAGGCTGAAACAGAGGAATCATCCATTCTCCCTCTCCACCAGGAGCTGAAGCAGAGGAATCATCCATTCTCCCTCTCCACCAGGAGCTGAAGCAGAGGAATCAGCCATTCTCCCTCTCCACCAGGAGCTGAAGTAGAGGAATCATCCATTCTCCCTCTCCACCAGGAGCTGAAGCAGAGGAATCATCCATTCTCCCTCTCCACCAGGAGCTGAAGTAGAGTAATCAACCATTCTCCCTCTCCACCAGGAGCTGAAGCAGAGGAATCATCCATTCTCCCTCTCCACCAGGCTGAAACAGAGGAATCAGCCATTCTCCCTCTCCACCAGGAGCTGAAGTAGAGGAATCATCCATTCTCCCTCTCTACCAGGAGCTGAAACAGAGGAATCATCCATTCTCCCTCTCCACCAGGCTGAAGCAGAGGAATCATCCATTCTCCCTCTCTACCAGGAGCTGAAACAGAGGAATTATCCATTCTCCCTCTCCACCAGGCTGAAGCAGAGGAATCATCCATTCTCCCTCTCCACCAGGCTGAAACAGAGGAATCATCCATTCTCCCTCTCTACCAGGAGCTGAAGCAGAGGAATCAGCCATTCTCCCTCTCCACCAGGAGCTGAAGCAGAGGAATCATCCATTCTCCCTCTCCACCAGGCTGAAACAGAGGAATCAGCCATTCTCCCTCTCCACCAGGCTGAAGCAGAGGAATCATCCATTCTCCCTCTCCACCAGGCTGAAACAGAGGAATCATCCATTCTCCCTCTCTACCAGGAGCTGAAGCAGAGGAATCAGCCATTCTCCCTCTCCACCAGGAGCTGAAGCAGAGGAATCATCCATTCTCCCTCTCTACCAGGCTGAAGCAGAGGAATCAGCCATTCTCCCTCTCCACCAGGAGCTGAAGGAGAGGAATCATCCATTCTCCCTCTCCACCAGGAGCTGAAGCAGAGGAATCAGCCATTCTCCCTCTCCACCAGGCTGAAACAGAGGAATCATCCATTCTCCCTCTCCACCAGCTGAAGCAGAGGAATCAGCCATTATCCCTCTCCACCAGGCTGAAGCAGAGGAATCAGCCATTCTCCCTCTCCACCAGGCTGAAACAGAGGGATCAGCCATTCTCCCTCTCCACCAGGCTGAAACAGAGGAATCATCCATTCTCCCTCTCCACCAGCTGAAGCAGAGGAATCATCCATTCACCCTCTCCACCAGGCTGAAACAGAGGAATCATCCATTCTCCCTCTCTACCAGGCTGAAGCAGAGGAATCAGCCATTCTCCCTCTCTACCAGGCTGAAACAGAGGAATCAGCCATTCTCCCTCTCCACCAGGAGCTGAAGTAGAGGAATCATCCATTCTCCCTCTCCACCAGCTGAAACAGAGGAATCAGCCATTATCCCTCTCCACCAGGCTGAAGCAGAGGAATCAGCCATTCTCCCTCTCCACCAGCTGAAGCAGAGGAATCAGCCATTCTCCCTCTCCACCAGGCTGAAACAGAGGAATCAGCCATTCTCCCTCTCCACCAGGAGCTGAAGTAGAGGAATCATCCATTCTCCCTCTCCACCAGGACCTGAAGTAGAGGAATCATCCATTCTCCCTCTCTACCAGGCTGAAGCAGAGGAATCATCCATTCTCCCTCCCCACCAGGCTGAAGCAGAGGAATCATCCATTCTCCCTCTCCACCAGCTGAAACAGAGGAATCATCCATTCTCCCTCTCCACCAGGCTGAAGCAGAGGAATCAGCCATTCTCCCTCTCCACCAGGCTGAAACAGAGGAATCATCCATTCTCCCTCTCCACCAGCTGAAACAGAGGAATCATCCATTCTCCCTCTCCACCAGGCTGAAGCAGAGGAATCATCCATTCTCCCTCTCCACCAGGCTGAAGCAGAGGAATCATCCATTCTCCCTCTCCACCAGCTGAAACAGAGGAATCATCCATTCTCCCTCTCCACCAGGCTGAAGCAGAGGAATCATCCATTCTCCCTCTCCACCAGGCTGAAACAGAGGAATCAGCCATTCTCCCTCTCCACCAGCTGAAACAGAGGAATCATCCATTCTCCCTCTCCACCAGCTGAAACAGAGGAATCATCCATTCTCCCTCTCCACCAGCTGAAACAGAGGAATCATCCATTCTCCCTCTCTACCAGGCTGAAGGAGAGGAATCAGCCATTATCCCTCTCCACCAGCTGAAACAGAGGAATCATCCATTCTCCCTCTCCACCAGGCTGAAACAGAGGAATCATCCATTCTCCCTCTCCACCAGCTGAAGCAGAGGAATCATCCATTCTCCCTCTCCACCAGGAGCTGAAGCAGAGGAATCAGCCATTCTCCCTCTCCACCAGGAGCTGAAGCAGAGGAATCATCCATTCTCCCTCTCCACCAGGAGCTGAAACAGAGGAATCATTCATTCTCCCTCTCCACCAGGCTGAAACAGAGGAATCATCCATTCTCCCTCTCCACCAGGCTGAAACAGAGGAATCATCCATTCTCCCTCTCCACCAGGCTGAAACAGAGGAATCATCCATTCTCCCTCTCCACCAGGCTGAAACAGAGGAATCATCCATTCTCCCTCTCCACCAGGAGCTGAAGCAGAGGAATCATCCATTCTCCCTCTCCACCAGGAGCTGAAGCAGAGGAATCAGCCATTCTCCCTCTCCACCAGGAGCTGAAGTAGAGGAATCATCCATTCTCCCTCTCCACCAGGAGCTGAAGCAGAGGAATCATCCATTCTCCCTCTCCACCAGGAGCTGAAGTAGAGTAATCAACCATTCTCCCTCTCCACCAGGAGCTGAAGCAGAGGAATCATCCATTCTCCCTCTCCACCAGGCTGAAACAGAGGAATCAGCCATTCTCCCTCTCCACCAGGAGCTGAAGTAGAGGAATCATCCATTCTCCCTCTCTACCAGGAGCTGAAACAGAGGAATCATCCATTCTCCCTCTCCACCAGGCTGAAGCAGAGGAATCATCCATTCTCCCTCTCTACCAGGAGCTGAAACAGAGGAATTATCCATTCTCCCTCTCCACCAGGCTGAAGCAGAGGAATCATCCATTCTCCCTCTCCACCAGGCTGAAACAGAGGAATCATCCATTCTCCCTCTCTACCAGGAGCTGAAGCAGAGGAATCAGCCATTCTCCCTCTCCACCAGGAGCTGAAGCAGAGGAATCATCCATTCTCCCTCTCTACCAGGCTGAAGCAGAGGAATCAGCCATTCTCCCTCTCCACCAGGAGCTGAAGGAGAGGAATCATCCATTCTCCCTCTCCACCAGGAGCTGAAGCAGAGGAATCAGCCATTCTCCCTCTCCACCAGGCTGAAACAGAGGAATCATCCATTCTCCCTCTCCACCAGCTGAAGCAGAGGAATCAGCCATTATCCCTCTCCACCAGGCTGAAGCAGAGGAATCAGCCATTCTCCCTCTCCACCAGGCTGAAACAGAGGGATCAGCCATTCTCCCTCTCCACCAGGCTGAAACAGAGGAATCATCCATTCTCCCTCTCCACCAGCTGAAGCAGAGGAATCATCCATTCACCCTCTCCACCAGGCTGAAACAGAGGAATCATCCATTCTCCCTCTCTACCAGGCTGAAGCAGAGGAATCAGCCATTCTCCCTCTCTACCAGGCTGAAACAGAGGAATCAGCCATTCTCCCTCTCCACCAGGAGCTGAAGTAGAGGAATCATCAATTCTCCCTCTCCACCAGCTGAAACAGAGGAATCAGCCATTATCCCTCTCCACCAGGCTGAAGCAGAGGAATCAGCCATTCTCCCTCTCCACCAGCTGAAACAGAGGAATCAGCCATTCTCCCTCTCCACCAGGCTGAAACAGAGGAATCATCCATTCTCCCTCTCCACCAGCTGAAGCAGAGGAATCAGCCATTCACCCTCTCCACCAGGCTGAAGCAGAGGAATCAGCCATTCTCCCTCTCCACCAGGCTGAAATAGAGGAATCAGCCATTCTCCCTCTCCACCAGGAGCTGAAGTAGAGGAATCATCCATTCTCCCTCTCCACCAGGAGCTGAAGTAGAGGAATCATCCATTCTCCCTCTCTACCAGGCTGAAGCAGAGGAATCATCCATTCTCCCTCCCCACCAGGCTGAAGCAGAGGAATCATCCATTCTCCCTCTCCACCAGCTGAAACAGAGGAATCATCCATTCTCCCTCTCCACCAGGCTGAAGCAGAGGAATCAGCCATTCTCCCTCTCCACCAGGCTGAAACAGAGGAATCATCCATTCTCCCTCTCCACCAGCTGAAACAGAGGAATCATCCATTCTCCCTCTCCACCAGGCTGAAGCAGAGGAATCATCCATTCTCCCTCTCTACCAGGCTGAAGCAGAGGAATCATCCATTCTCCCTCTCCACCAGCTGAAACAGAGGAATCATCCATTCTCCCTCTCCACCAGGCTGAAGCAGAGGAATCATCCATTCTCCCTCTCCACCAGGCTGAAACAGAGGAATCAGCCATTCTCCCTCTCCACCAGGCTGAAACAGAGGAATCATCCATTCTCCCTCTCCACCAGGCTGAAACAGAGGAATCATCCATTCTCCCTCTCCACCGGAGCTGAAACAGAGGAATCAGCCATTCTCCCTCTCT
>NC_074669.1:63069063-63084063 GCF_029448725.1 Salvelinus fontinalis
CTGAAGTAGAGGAATCAGCCATTCTCCCTCTCCACCAGTCTGAAGCAGAGGAATCAGCCATTCTCCCTCTCCACCAGGAGCTGAAGCAGAGGAATCATCCATTCTCCCTCTCCACCAGGAGCTGAAACAGAGGAATCAGCCATTCTCCCTCTCCACCAGGAGCTGAAACAGAGGAATCAGCCATTCTCCCTCTCCACCAGCTGAAACAGAGGAATCATCCATTCTCCCTCTCCACCAGGAGCTGAAACAGAGGAATCATCCATTCTCCCTCTCCACCAGGAGCTGAAGCAGAGGAATCAGCCATTCTCCCTCTCCACCAGGCTGAAACAGAGGAATCATCCATTCTCCCTCTCCACCAGGAGCTGAAGCAGAGGAATCATCCATTCTCCCTCTCTACCAGGCTGAAACAGAGGAATCATCCATTCTCCCTCTCCACCAGGAGCTGAAGAATAGGAATCATCCATTCTCCCTCTCCACCAGGCTGAAACAGAGGAATCATCCATTCTCCCTCTCCACCAGGAGCTGAAGCAGAGGAATCATCCATTCTCCCTCTCCACCAGGCTGAAACAGAGGAATCATCCATTCTCCCTCTCCACCAGGCTGAAACAGAGGAATCATCCATTCTCCCTCTCCACCAGGCTGAAACAGAGGAATCATCCATTCTCCCTCTCCACCAGGAGCTGAAGTAGAGTAATCAGCCATTCTCCCTCTCCACCAGGCTGAAACAGAGGAATCAGCCATTCTCCCTCTCCACCAGGCTGATCCCCATCAGCAGGGTTCTAGTTAGCTTCAGGCTTCTGCTGCTTAATGGTAGATTATAAGAAAGCAGAGAGAGAGACCAGAGTCAGCTAAGTCGTGTCCTAAATGGCAGTCTATTCCCCTATATAGTGCACTACTTTTAACCAGAGGCCTATAGGGATCTGATTAAAAGTATGATCAGAATCAAGGTACTATATAGGGAATAGTGTGGCATTTGGGACTCACTCAGAATCACTGTTCTCAGTCACGCAGTCAGAGTCACTGTGTCAAGTCACGCAGTCAGCCGTGGGAATCAGGCGGCACTACGGGGATAAAGTCTACAATGTGGCCCCGGCTGCCGCTTGCAGCTCCTCAGGACTTGACATCTGCCTCATGTTGCAGGTCTGGACCAAGAGATAAGTTTAGTGTTCTCCATATCTCATTCTCTCTCTCTCTCTCTGCTACGTTCACACAGCCAAAACACACCGGCTCCAAAAGCCATTACCGCACAATAACCCGGAGATGGCTTCCTCTCAGTACGCAATACTAACCGAGATTACAAAATGGAAAAACAGTCCGTCTGTCTGTAAATATCTTAAAACTACAGGCTATCACTTTATTTCATGTATTCCTCAATACTGATATTTGTCTAAATGTTTCAGACACATGTGAATTCATTCCCTCTTAGGTGTTAGTGACATTCCAACAGATAAAGATGCTAATTCATTCCCTCTTAGGTGTTAGTGACATGCCAACAGATAAAGATGCTAAGGACTGAATGCACTGCAAGGGTTCTGATGGAATTGTCTCCTGTCAAACATTCCAACATTCCCTTCTCAATATTCCGACAATGACCCTCAACATTCCATTCTCAATATTCCGAAAATGACCCTGAACATTCCATTCTCAATATTCCGACAATAACCCTCAACATTCCATTCTCAATATTCCGACAATGACCCTCAACATTCCATTCTCAATATTCCAACAATGACCCTCAACATTCCATTCTCAATATTCCAACAATGACCCTCAACATTCCATTCTCAATATTCCGACAATGACCCTCAACATTCCATTCTCAATATTCCGACAATGACCCTCAACATTCCATTCTCAATATTCCAACAATGACCCTCAACATTCCATTCTCAATATTCCGACAATGACTCTCAACATTCCATTCTCAATATTCCGACAATGACTCTCAACATTCCACTGGCATTCTAGAATGTTAAGGACCAAAAAGGTGACACAGCCATTTGTTACGGCTCTGAGCGGCAGCCTCAGTGAAAACCTTCTGTTTCATGGAAATATAACGTAGACGGGGCGGACGGCTGGGGGCCAGAACTAGCTGTGAATAACAAATAGGCCTGGTGTTAAACCCGCCTGTGGACTCAGGCTCGGAGGCTCCTAACTTTTTTCCTTGATGAATTTTCTACACTTTCCAGTTATCAGTATTCATGCAAAGAGACGCCAGACACTTGCAGAATTGTAAGAATCCTAGGCCGAGTCCCAAATGGGACCATATTTCCTATATAGTGCACCACTTTTGACCAGAGCCCTGTCGGTGCCATTTGAGACAACGTTACTCTCTCTAACCCTGCTGGACAAGAGAACTGCAGAGATGATGTTGTTGATGATGTTGTTGATGATGTTGTTGTTAATGATGTTGTTGTTGTTGATGATGTTGATGATGTTGTTGTTGATGTTGTTGATGATGTTGTTGATGTTGTTGTTGATGATGTTGTTGATGATGTTGATGATGATGTTGATGATGATGTTGTTGATGTTGTTGATGATGTTGATGATGTTGTTGATGATGTTGTTGATGTTGTTGATGATGATGTTGATGATGATGTTGATGATGTTGATGATGATGTTGATGATGTTGATGATGATGTTGATGATGATGTTGTTGATGTTGTTGATGATGTTGATGATGATGTTGATGATGATGTTGTTGATGATGTTGTTGATGTTGTTGATGATGTTGATGATGTTGTTGATGTTGTTGATGATGTTGTTGATGATGTTGTTGATGATGTTGATGATGATGTTGATGATGATGTTGATGATGTTGATGATGATGTTGATGATGATGTTGTTGATGATGTTGTTGATGATGTTGATGATGTTGTTGATGATGTTGTTGATGATGTTGATGATGATGTTGATGATGATGTTGATGATGTTGATGATGATGTTGATGATGATGTTGTTGATGTTGATGATGATGTTGTTGATGTTGTTGATGATGTTGTTGATGATGTTGTTGATGTTGTTGATGATGTTGTTGATGATGTTGTTGATGATGTTGATGATGATGTTGATGATGATGTTGATGATGTTGATGATGATGTTGATGATGATGTTGTTGATGTTGTTGATGATGTTGATGATGATGTTGATGATGATGTTGATGATGTTGATGATGATGTTGATGATGATGTTGTTGATGTTGATGATGATGTTGATGATGATGTTGTTGATGTTGTTGATGATGTTGATGATGATGTTGATGATGATGTTGTTGATGTTGTTGATGATGTTGTTGATCTATCTTTTTTTTTTTTTTTTTAAATATAAATTTGATCCCCTTTTCTCCCCAATTTTCGTGGTATCCAATCGCTAGTAATTACTATCTTGTCTCATCGCTACAACTCCCGTACGGGCTCGGGAGAGACGAAGGTCGAAAGCCATGCGTCCTCCGAGGCACAACCCAACCAAGCCGCACTGCTTCTTCAACACAGCGCGCCTCCAACCCGGAAGCCAGCCGCACCAATGTGTCGGAGGAAACACCGTGCACCTGGCCCCCTTGGCTAGCGCGCACTGCGCCCAGGCCGCCACAGGAGTCGCTGGAGCGCGATGAGACAAGGAAATCCCTACCGGCCAAGCCCTCCCTAACCCGGACGACGCTAGCACAATTGTGCGTCGCCCCACGGACCTCCCGGTCGCGGCCGGCTGCGACAGAGCCTGGGGGCGAACCCAGAGACTCTGGTGGTGCAGTTAGCACTGCGATGCAGTGCCCTAGACCACTGCGCCACCCGGGAGGTCATGTTGATCTGTCTTTAGCAATATTATAAGATACGTGCAGTAGGGAGAATGAGGGATCTAGTGGTGTTATTACCCTATACTGTACTGCTGTGGTGGTAATCTAGTGTTATTACCCTATACTGTACTGCTGTGGTGTTAATCTAGTGTTATTACCCTATACTGTACTGCTGTGGTGTTAATCTAGTGTTAGTACCCTATACTGTACTGCTGTGGTGGTAATCTAGTGTTATTACCCTATACTGTACTGCTGTGGTGGTAATCTAGTGTTATTACCCTATACTGTACTGCTGTGGTGTTAATCTAGTGTTATTACCCTATACTGTACTGCTGTGGTGTTAATCTAGTATTATTACCCTATACTGTACTGCTGTGGTGTTAATCTAGTGTTATTACCCTATACTGTACTACTGTGGTGTTAATCTAGTATTATTACCCTATACTGTACTGCTGTGGTGTTAATCTAGTATTATTACCCTCTACTGTACTGCTGTGGTGTTAATCTAGTGTTATTACCCTCTACTGTACTGCTGTGGTGTTAATCTAGTGTTATTACCCTATACTGTACTGCTGTGGTGTTAATCTAGTATTATTACCCTATACTGTTCTGCTGTGGTGTTAATCTAGTGTTATTACCCTATACTGTACTGCTGTGGTGGTAATCTAGTGTTATTACCCTATACTGTACTGCTGTGGCGGTAATCTAGTGTTATTACCCTCTACTGTACTGCTGTGGTGTTAATCTAGTGTTATTACCCTCTACTGTACTGCTGTTGTGTTAATCTAGTGTTATTACCCTATACTGTACTGCTGTGGTGTTAATCTAGTATTATTACCCTATACTGTACTGCTGTGGTGTTAATCTAGTGTTATTACCCTCTACTGTACTGCTGTGGTGTTAATCTAGTGTTATTACCCTCTACTGTACTGCTGTGGTGTTAATCTAGTGTTATTACCCTCTACTGTACTGCTGTGGTGTTAATCTGGTGTTATTACCCTATACTGTACTGCTGTGGTGTTAATCTAGTGTTATTACCCTCTACTGTACTGCTGTGGTGTTAATCTAGTGTTATTACCCTCTACTGTACTGCTGTGGTGTTAATCTAGTGTTATTACCCTCTACTGTACTGCTGTGGTGTTAATCTAGTGTTATTACCCTCTACTGTACTGCTGTGGTGTTAATCTGGTGTTATTACCCTGTACTGTACTGCTGTGGTGTTAATCTAGTGTTATTACCCTCTACTGTACTGCTGTGGTGTTAATCTAGTGTTATTACCCTCTACTGTACTGCTGTGGTGTTAATCTGGTGTTATTACCCTGTACTGTACTGCTGTGGTGGTAATCTAGTGTTATTACCCTATACTGTACTGCTGTGGTGTTAATCTGGTGTTATTACCCTGTACTGTACTGCTGTGGTGTTAATCTAGTGTTATTACCCTATACTGTACTGCTGTGGTGGTAATCTAGTGTTATTACCCTCTACTGTACTGCTGTGGTGTTAATCTGGTGTTATTACCCTGTACTGTACTGCTGTGGTGTTAATCTAGTGTTATTACCCTATACTGTACTGCTGTGGTGTTAATCTAGTGTTATTACCCTCTACTGTACTGCTGTGGTGTTAATCTGGTGTTATTACCCTGTACTGTACTGCTGTGGTGTTAATCTAGTGTTATTACCCTCTACTGTACTGCTGTGGTGTTAATCTAGTGTTATTACCCTATACTGTACTGCTGTGGTGTTAATCTAGTGTTATTACCCTCTACTGTACTGCTGTGGTGTTAATCTAGTGTTATTACCCTCTACTGTACTGCTGTGGTGTTAATCTAGTGTTATTACCCTCTACTGTACTGCTGTGGTGTTAATCTAGTGTTATTACCCTATACTGTACTGCTGTGGTGGTAATCTAGTGTTATTACCCTCTACTGTACTGCTGTGGTGTTAATCTCTATATTTAGCAGTGAAAGCCTTCATCACTTCACTGTCATGTCTTTGCTATCGTTAAATTGAAGACTTATAGTTTTTATCATAGATTCCTGTAATTAGGGATTACGCGATCACTGGAGTAATAACGTAATTAATTAACTATGAATTCGAGGGCACCAGGGAAAGTTAGTAGATTACAAAGTTATAATTTCCCAATATAACCTTTCAGATATTTTCATATCTGATCAATAGTCTTCTAATTAATGATTTATTTACTCTACCTCACGTTAGTCTCATTCCAAACGTCATAAATTGTTGATTATCTGCACGAACCCAGTCTTCACTATGAGTCATCCATACATCAATTGTCTTAAATCATTTATTTATTACTAACTAATTAATTCACAGAAATGCACAAACAAACAAACAAACTTAAAATAGTTACATGAAATGATGGGAGCAATATGCCCTAGTGGGCTGAACCGGCATGGCGACTTGTTAGACAAAGGGGAAATGGCGTTCGACTAAGAATTCACTACAGAGTCCATAATTATAACAATTGACATGCTAATCCTTTACACATGAATGCTCACTCATTCGGGAACAACTGCAATCAATATATATATATTTACGCTCGGTGTGTTGTCTTGATCGTTGGAGAGAAGTTTGTTTTGTTGGAGCTCCTTCTGTCTCGGTGTTATTGTGGAGAGTTCAGAGTGACATTCGTTATAGAATGGATGTTTCTGCGGTTGTCTTTCTTCGCGTCCAATGATACCGAATTCCTAGCTGCAGACTAGAAGTCAATATCAAAGACTTGTTCTTATTCGTCTAAGAGTTTTAACCACGTGGGATGGTTAAAAGATTCAGCAATGTTACATTCAACCTTCGTTCTCCCCATTGAGGATAAACATGGGCTGAATGGTAATTTCTTAGAGTTGGCTTTTTATTCAGATAGCAGAGAGGGGCGGTCCCATGGTCTCTGACCCAACTGGCTCAGGGTGGTTCCATGGTCTCTGACCCAACTGGCTCAGGGTGGTTCCATGGTCTCTGACCCAACTGGCTCAGGGTGGTTCCATGGTCTCTGACCCAACTGGCTCAGGGTGGTTCCATGGTCTCTGACCCAACTGGCTCAGGGTGGTTCCATGGTCTCTGACCCAACTGGCTCAGGGTGGTTCCATGGTCTCTGTCCCAACTGGCTCAGGGCGGTCCCATGGTCTCTGACCCAACTGGCTCAGGGGTGGTCCCATGGTCTCTGACCCAACTGGCTCAGGGCGGTCCCATGGTCTCTGACCCAACTGGCTCAGGGGTGGTCCCATGGTCTCTGACCCAACTGGCTCAGGGGCGGTCCCATGGTCTCTGACCCAACTGGCTCAGGGGTGGTCCCATGGTCTCTGACCCAACTGGCTCAGGGGTGGTCCCATGGTCTCTGACCCAACTGGCTCAGGGGCGGTCCCATGGTCTCTGACCCAACTGGCTCAGGGGCGGTCCCATGGTCTCTGACCCAACTGGCTCAGGGGCGGTCCCATGGTCTCTGACCCAACTGGCTCAGGGGCGGTCCCATGGTCTCTGACCCAACTGGCTCAGGGGCGGTCCCATGGTCTCTGACCCAACTGGCTCAGGGGCGGTCCCATGGTCTCTGACCCAACTGGCTCAGGGGCGGTCCTTGGATTTAGTTCAAATACAACAGGGAGTTGTATTTTCCTTCATTAAACACTTCAAAATCATATTACACAATTATACAAACAGTATCATACTCACTCATTCATTTTATACAACACACAGATGTAAACCTCATATCTGAGGTTATTATATAAACAGCGGTATGGTAATGTGGTCCCACAGTCTCTCCTGAGTTTCCCACATGGGGACAAATGGACGTGTTAATAGCTGGGATCTTCACCGATCTTTCCTACTTTTGCAGGAACATGAAATATGTTCGTACCTCAAGTTCTGTGAGGTGGAAGAGAATTCCTTTGTCCTGAAAGTTTACCCTCTGTCTATAATACTGTTGGCCATGAGGAGATTCTCAGGAATTTACGACATCTCTCTGTGATCACCGCAGGGGTTGTGGTAGGAAAGGGAGAGGCAGAGAGAGGGGAATGGGGTTTGCAGTACCCAAGCAGGCGACGTCATGACATCACTAAGGACCCAGGTCTGTATTGGCTCTGTACTGTGGTCTTAATCTGGTGTTATTACCCTATACTGTAGTGTTATTACCCTATACTGTACTGCTGTGGTGTTAATCTGGTGTTATTACCCTATACTGTAGTGTTATTACTCCCTGTTAATCTCTATGTTTAGCAGTGAAAGGACCCAGGTCTGTATTGGCTCTATACTGTGGTGTTAATCTACTGTTATCACCCTATACTGTACTGCTGTGGTGTTAATCTAGTGTTATTACCCTATACTGTAGTGTTATCACCCTGTTAATCTCTATGTTTAGCAGTGAAAGGACCCAGGTCTGTATTGGCTCTGTACTGTACTTGACTTAGTAGCACTAATCTCCTGGAGATAATGGAGGAAGCATTTACTGCACAATAGGCATATATTATCACTTTTCAGGATTTACATGGTCAGCACTTTGTCCTATTGTTTTACATCTCAAATCTCTCAGCTGTGCATTGTAGCAAGCCTACCTATTATTCATCACAATATAGAAGACAACATGCTATTTTTAAACAGTACAATATGCAATCTACCTTCTTTGTACATCTCAGAAACAATATGCAATGGCAATCTATGTGTTTGTAGAGAGTTGATCATCTCAGTAACACTATACCATGGCAATCTATGTGTTTGTAGAGAGTTGATCATCTCAGTAACACTATACCATGGCAATCTATGTGTTTGTAGAGAGTTGATCATCTCAGTAACAATATTCCACGGCAATCTGTGTGTTTGTAAAGAGTTGATCATCTCAGTAACAATATGCCATGGCAATCTATGTGTTTGTAGAGAGTTGATCGTCTCAGTAACACTATACCATGGCAATCTATGTGTTTGTAGAGAGTTGAACATCTCAGTAACAATATGCCATGGCAATCTATGTGTTTGTAGAGAGTTGAACATCCCAGTAACAATATGCCATGGCAATCTATGTGTTTGTAGAGATTTGTAACACTATACCATGGCAGTTGCCACCGACCTATCACACCCACTCAACCAGGACTACCAGCTCCTACCACCAGGCCGCCGATACAGAGTCCATCTTAACAAAACCGTCCGAGCCCAGAAATAATTTGTACAGAGTTGGAAACCTGTATCTCTAAACCTCTTTGTACAGAGTTGGAAACCTGTATCTCTAAACCTCTTTGTACAGAGTTAAAAACCTGTATCTCTAAACCTCTTTGTACAGAGTTGGAAACCTGTATCTCTAAACCTCTTTGTACAGAGTTAAAAACCTGTATCTCTAAACCTCTTTGTACAGAGTTGGAAACCTGTATCTAAACCTCTTTGTACAGAGTTAAAAACCTGTATCTCTTAACCTCTTTGACAGAGTTGTAAACCTGTATCTCTAAACCTATTTTGTACAGAGTTGTAAACCTGTATCTCTAAACCTCTTTGTAAAGAGTTGGAAACCTGTATCTCTAAACCTCTTTGTAAAGAGTTGGAAACCTGTATCTCTAAACCTCTTTGTAAAGAGTTGGAAACCTGTATCTCTAAACCTCTTTGTAAAGAGTTGGAAACCTGTATCTCTAAACCTCTTTGTACAGAGTTGGAAACCTGTATCTCTAAACCTCTTTGTAAAGAGTTGGAAACCTGTATCTCTAAACCTCTTTGTAAAGAGTTGGAAACCTGTATCTCTAAACCTCTTTGTACAGAGTTGGAAACCTGTATCTCTAAACCTCTTTGCACAATGTTGGAAACCTGTATCTCTAAAACATGAAGGTGTTTGTTGTGTTGACTCACGCAGACACTGAGGCAGATCTCCTCTCCAGGAGCCCAGGCCCACACAGGTCAGGATAGCCGGGAAGGAGAGCTCGTACCCGGGCAGGCAGCTGTAGCTCACGCTGGTACCCCACTCAAACACAGAGCCCTCCAGGAGCCCATTGTGGATGGGAGGAGGCGGAGGACAGGTCACCACTGAGGAGAGAGAGGATGGAAAAATGCATTTGGCAACTCTTGATAGAACAATAGAAAAGTTTGTTTTGAAAAATGTCATATTACATTTTTTAAAACCAACGCGTTTCATAGAATGCGTTAATCATGATCTTTTGAGGGGTAAATCAATCATTGAGGAGACAGGTAGACAGACGGGTGGGAAGACGGGGCGGAAGGAGAGACAGACAGGCAAAGTTACGGCCTGGATACACAACGCAATTAGAGAAGACTGACAGTTTCAGAGGAAAACAATAATCAACACTTCTGTCTCCTTTTATGAGGCTAGTTCGGTGGTCCTTGTATCTCTCTATAGGACACAGCTGTAGATTATATTGTGACCCTATAGAATGATGCTAGTTCGGTGGTCCTTGTATCTCTCTATAGGACACAGCTGTAGATTATATTGTGACCCTATAGAATGATGCTAGTTCGGTGGTCCTTGTATCTAACTATAGGACACAGCTGTAGATTATATTGTGACCCTATAAAACGAGGCTAGTTCGGTGGTCCTTGTATCTCTCTATAGGACACAGCTGATCTCTGTGGATTATAAATGATGTGTGTGAAAGCATAATTTAGACCAGAGCCCTATGGCACCCTATTCTTTATTTATAGTGCACTACTTTAGACCAGAGCCCTATGGCACCCTATTCCCTATATAGTGCACTACTTTAGACCAGAGCCCTATGGGGAAGAAGCATTACAGACATCTATATCTGTCCACTAATACAGGACTAGTAAAGGTCTGTTAATATAAGGACTAGTAAAGGTCTGTTAATACAGGACTAGTAATGGTCTGTTAATACAGAACTAGTAAAGGTCTGTTAATACAGGACTAGTAAAGGTCTGTTAATACAGGACAAGTAAAGGTCTGTTAATACAGAACTAGTAAAGGTCTGTTAATACAGGACTAGTAATGGTCTGTTAATACAGGACAAGTAAAGGTCTGTTAATACAGGACTAGTAAAGGTCTGTTAATAAAGGACTAGTAAAGGTCTGTTAATACAGAACTAGTAAAGGTCTGTTAATACAGAACTAGTAAAGGTCTGTTAATACAGAACTAGTAAAGGTCTGTTAATACAGGACTAGTAAAGGTCTGTTAATAAAGGACTAGTAAAGGTCTGTTAATACAGGACTAGTAAAGACCTGTTAATATAGGACTAGTAAAGGCCCAGTAATACAGGACTAGTAAAGGTTTGTTAATACAGGACTAGTAAAGGTCTGATAATACAGGACTAGTAAAGGACTGTTAATACAGGACTAGTAAAGGTCTGTTAATACAGGACTAGTAAAGGTCTGTTAATACAGGACTAGTAAAGGCCCACTAATACAGGACTAGTAAAGGTCTGTTAATACAGGACTAGTAAAGGTCTGTTAATAAAGGACTAGTAAATGTCTGTTAATACAGGACTAGTAAAGGTCTGTTAATACAGGACTAGTAAAGGTCTGTTAATACAGGACTAGTAAAGGTCTGTTAATACAGGACTAGTAAAGGTCTGTTAATACAGGACTAGTAAAGGTCTGTTAATACAGGACTAGTAAAGGTCTGTTAATACAGGACTAGTAAAGGTCTGTTAATACAGGACTAGTAAAGGCCTGTTAATACAGGACTAGTAAAGGTCTGTTAATACAGGACTAGTAAAGGCCCAGTAATACAGGACTAGTAAATGTCTGTTAATACAGGACTAGTAAAGGTCTGTTAATACAGGACTAGTAAAGGTCTGTCAATACAGGACTAGTAAAGGCCCACTAATACAGGACTAGTAAAGGTCTGTTAATACAGGACTAGTAAAGGTCTGTTAATACAGGACTAGTAAAGGTCTGTTAATACAGGACTAGTAAATGTCTGTTAATACAGGACTAGTAAAGTCCCACTAATACAGGACTAGTAAAGGCCTGTTAATACAGGACTAGTAATGGCCCACTAATACAGGACTAGTAAAGGTCTGTTAATACAGGACTAGTAAAGGTCTGTTAATACAGGACTAGTAAAGGTCTGTTAATACAGGACTAGTAAAGGTCTGTTAATACAGGACTAGTAAAGGTCTGTTAATACAGGACTAGTAAAGGTCTGTTAATACAGGACTAGTAAAGGTCTGTTAATACAGGACTAGTAAAGGCCCACTAATACAGGACTAGTAAAGGTCTGTTAATACAGGACTAGTAAAGGTCTGTTAATACAGGACTAGTAAAGGTCTGTTAATACAGGACTAGTAAAGGCCCACTAATACAGGACTAGTAAAGGTCTGTTAATACAGGACTAGTAAAGGTCTGTTAATACAGGACTAGTAAAGGTCTGTTAATACAGGACTAGTAAAGGCCTGTTAATACAGGACTAGTAAAGGTCTGTTAATACAGGACTAGTAAAGGCCCAGTAATACAGGACTAGTAAATGTCTGTTAATACAGGACTAGTAAAGGTCTGTTAATACAGGACTAGTAAAGGCCTGTTAATTCAGGACTAGTAAAGGTCTGTTAATACAGGACTAGTAAAGGCCCAGTAATACAGGACTAGTAAATGTCTGTTAATACAGGACTAGTAAAGGTCTGTTAATACAGGACTAGTAAAGGTCTGTTAATACAGGACTAGTAAAGGCCCACTAATACAGGACTAGTAAAGGTCTGTTAATACAGGACTAGTAAAGGTCTGTTAATACAGGACTAGTAAAGGTCTGTTAATACAGGACTAGTAAATGTCTGTTAATACAGGACTAGTAAAGTCCCACTAATACAGGACTAGTAAAGGCCTTTTAATACAGGACTAGTAATGGCCCACTAATACAGGACTAGTAAAGGTCTGTTAATACAGGACTAGTAAAGGTCTGTTAATACAGGACTAGTAAAGGTCTGTTAATACAGGACTAGTAAAGGTATGTTAATACAGGACTAGTAAAGGTCTGTTAATACAGGACTAGTAAAGGTCTGTTAATACAGGACTAGTAAAGGTCTGTTAATACAGGACTAGTAAAGGCCCACTAATACAGGACTAGTAAAGGTCTGTTAATACAGGACTAGTAAAGGTCTGTTAATACAGGACTAGTAAAGGCCCACTAATACAGGACTAGTAAAGGTCTGTTAATACAGGACTAGTAAAGGTCTGTTAATACAGGACTAGTAAAGGTCTGTTAATACAGGACTAGTAAAGGTCTGTTAATACAGGACTAGTAAAGGTCTGTTAATACAGGACTAGTAAAGGTCTGTTAATACAGGACTAGTAAAGGTCTGTTAATACAGGACTAGTAAAGGTCTGTTAATACAGGACTAGTAAATGTCTGTTAATACAGGACTAGTAAAGGTCTGTTAATACAGGACTAGTAAAGGTCTGTTAATACAGGACTAGTAAAGGTCTGTTAATACAGGACTAGTAAAGGTCTGTTAACACAGGACTAGTAAAGGCCCAGTGCACTACTTCTGTAAACAATTTTTTTCTTCCAAAAAATAATTTTGTGTTATTAATTTTTCATTGGGTGCTGACGCAGCTCTAGTTCCTGCTGCGATGCATGAGGAGGCATGACCTTTACCAAACACTGAGCAATAAACTAACTAAACCCTGGACTGAACGGTTGGTTAGATTCTTTGTTTCATATAATAAATCCCTTAAGATGTCTTTATGCATATAGCGTGTAGCTACTGAGTACAGAATCTTTCGGGGGCTGTCGAACAATTTTGACCCCTACCTTTATGAGAGAAAAAAAATATATTGTTTTGTTTTACTAAATCTCTTTCTCTGAGCACTTGTATTAGTATAAAATAATATAATGTCATAATTAAAAAAAATATAGCTCTGTATTTGAATGATTTATTTAATACAGTCTTTATCAAAAGTGTCAATAATTTCAGACCACAACTACACGTTAAACTCTACACGTTAAACTCTACACGTTAAACTCTACAAGTTAAACTCTACACGTTAAACTCTACACGTTAAACTCTACACGTTAAACTCTACACGTTAAACTCTACACGTTAAACTCTACACGTTAAACTCTCCACGTTAAACTCTCCACGTTAAACTCTACACGTTAAACTCTACACGTTAAACTCTACACGTTAAACTCTACACGTTAAACTCTACACGTTAAACTCTACACGACGTCCCAAAGCTGCTCAGAAAACGCCATTTAAAAAAGGAAAATCAATGACTGTTTTACGTCCGTTTGACCGTAATGAGTAAATAAACACTCCGACCCGACGGGAGTTTCTTTGTGTTGCCCTCAAGTCCTTCAGAAAGACTCTTTCATCTCTCTGTGTTCCAAACGGCCTCCTAGTCCCTACATTAGCGCACTGCTTTTATTAGCCAGAGCACCTATGGCACCCTATTCCCTATGTAGTGCACTACTTTAGACCAGAGCACCTATGCTTCCCTTGTCAAAAAAAGGAGTGGACTATATAGGGACGAATAAGGTACCATTTCACACACTTCATCTAAATTACATCCCATAAATATAAATATCCAGCTGGTTGCAGAATGAGACGCCGCAGTCGGATTCAACGAGTCACCCAGATTATTACAGTAATAATGTCATGCAGTATTCACCACACAGCGTCCACAATTACATCCACAACTTCCAACAGACAGGCAGGCAGACAGACAGACAGACAGACAGACAGACAGACAGACAGACAGGCAGACAGGCAGACAGACAGACAGACAGACAGGCAGACAGGCAGACAGACAGGCAGACAGACAGACAGACAGACAGGCAGACAGACAGACAGACAGGCAGGCAGGCAGACAGACAGACAGACAGACAGACAGACAGACAGACAGGCAGGCAGACAGACAGACAGACAGACAGGCAGACAGGCAGGCAGACAGACAGGCAGGCAGGCAGACAGGCAGGCAGGCAGGCAGGCAGGCAGACAGGCAGACAGGCAGGCAGACAGGCAGACAGACAGACAGACAGGCAGACAGACAGGCAGACAGACAGACAGACAGGCAGGCAGGCACTGAATTAAAATAAAGTACAACTGTAAAACTTTCCTAAACCCCAGGCAGCCTAGCGAGCTGGTATTACTGCATCTTAGCTGAACATGCCAGATAAAACCCGAGGATCCCTAGACTCAGGAATCCTGCTGGCTTCAGCTTTGAATGTGTCACTCACAGCCCTAGCTACAGCCTTGCTACAACCTGGCATATCTCCATCAGACAAATATCAATAAGCAGCACATCCCAGCTTGCCCG
>NC_074669.1:63091563-63149063 GCF_029448725.1 Salvelinus fontinalis
GAGTAACGTTGAATGTTCATCCAACCAGAGCAGCAAGGGTTTCCTCCTCCCCGGTAGAGTAACGTTGAATGTTCATCCAACCAGAGCAGCAAGGGTTTCCTCCTCCCCGGTAGAGTAACGTTGAATGTTCATCCAACCAGAGCAGCGAGGGTTTCCTCCCCGGTAGAGTAACGTTGAATGTTCATCTAACCAGAGCAGCGAGGGTTTCCTCCCCAGTAGAGTAACGTTGAATGTTCATCCAACCAGAGCAGCGAGGGTTTCCTCCCCGGTAGAGTAACGTTGAATGTTCAACCAACCAGAGCAGCAAGGGTTTCCTCCCCGGTAGAATAACGTTGAATGTTCATCCAACCAGAGCAGCGAGGGTTTCTTCCCTGGTAGAGTAACGTTGAATGTTCATCCAACCAGAGCAACAAGGGTTTCCTCCCCGGTAGAGTAACGTTGAATGTTCATCCAACCAGAGCAGCGAGGGTTTCCTCCCCGGTAGAGTAACGTTGAATGTTCATCCAACCAGAGCAACAAGGGTTTCCTCCCCGGTAGAGTAACGTTGAATGTTCATCCAACCAGAGCAGCGAGGGTTTCCTCCCCGGTAGAGTAACGTTGAATGTTCATCTAACCAGAGCAGCGAGGGTTTCCTCGTCCCCGGTAGAGTAACGTTGAATGTTCATCCAACCAGAGCAGCAAGGTTTTCCTCCTCCCCGGTAGAGTAACGTTGAATGTTCATCCAACCAGAGCAGCGAGGGTTTCCTCGTCCCCGGTAGAGTAACGTTGAATGTTCATCCAACCAGAGCAGCAAGGTTTTCCTCCTCCCCGGTAGAGTAACGTTGAATGTTCATCCAACCAGAGCAGCGAGGGTTTCCTCCCCGGTAGAGTAACGTTGAATGTTCATCCAACCAGAGCAGCAAGGGTTTCCTCCTCCCCGGTAGAGTAACGTTGAATGTTCATCCAACCAGAGCAGCAAGGTTTTCCTCCTCCCCGGTAGAGTAACGTTGAATGTTCATCCAACCAGAGCAGCGAGGGTTTCCTCCCCGGTAGAGTAACGTTGAATGTTCATCTAACCAGAGCAGCGAGGGTTTCCTCCTCCCCGGTAGAGTAACGTTGAATGTTCATCCAACCAGAGCAGCAAGGTTTTCCTCCTCCCCGGTAGAGTAACGTTGAATGTTCATCCAACCAGAGCAGCGAGGGTTTCCTCCCCGGTAGAGTAACGTTGAATGTTCATCTAACCAGAGCAGCGAGGGTTTCCTCCTCCCCGGTAGAGTAACGTTGAATGTTCATCCAACCAGAGCAGCAAGGGTTTCCTCCCCGGTAGAGTAACGTTGAATGTTCATCCAACCAGAGCAGCAAGGGTTTCCTCCCCGGTAGAGTAACGTTGAATGTTCATCCAACCAGAGCAGCGAGGGTTTCCTCCTCCCCGGTAGAGTAACGTTGAATGTTCATCCAACCAGAGCAGCAAGGGTTTCCTCCCCGGTAGAGTAACGTTGAATGTTCATCCAACCAGAGCAGCAAGGGTTTCCTCCCCGGTAGAGTAACGTTGAATGTTCATCCAACCAGAGCAGCGAGGGTTTTCCTCCTCCCCGGTAGAGTAACGTTGAATGTTCATCCAACCAGAACAACAAGGGTTTCCTCCCCGGTAGAGTAACGTTGAATGTTCATCCAACCAGAACAGAAGAAGAGCCGGGCGCATGATTCTGACATTACAATACTGTAGCTGTTAATAATGTGTGATATAGACTAGAGCATCTTCACTCATCAGTGTCATCGTCTAGGGCCTGACGCACAGTTGAGGTAACGATACAACTTGGATTTTCTCCTAAAATCACTCATTGATATTCACAGGGAGACTTGAGTAAAGGGTCTGTTGACGCTGCTTGAGTAAAGTCTGTTGACGCTGCTTGAATAAAGGGTCTGTTGACACTGCTTGAGTAAAGTGTCTGTTGACGCTGCTTGAGTAAAGTGTCTGTTGACGCTGCTTGACTAAAGGGTCTGTTGACGCTGCTTGAGTAAAGTGTCTGTTGACGCTGCTTGAGTAAAGGGTCTGTTGACACTGCTTGACCAAAGGGTCTGTTGACGCTGCTTGACTAAAGGGTCTGTTGACGCTGCTTGAGTAAAGGGTCTGTTGACACTGCTTGAGTAAAGGGTCTGTCGACACTGCTTGACTAAAGGGTCTGTTGACGCTGCTTGAGTAAAGGGTCTGTTGACACTGCTTGAGTAAAGGGTCTGTCGACACTGCTTGAGTAAAGGGTCTGTTGACACTGCTTGACTAAAGGGTTTGTTGACGCTGCTTGACTAAAGGGTCTGTTGACGCTGCTTGAGTAAAGGGTCTGTTGACACTGCTTGAGTAAAGGGTCTGTTGACACTGCTTGAGTAAAGGGTCTGTTGAAACTGCTTGAATAAAGGGTCTGTTGACACTGCTTGAGTAAAGGGTCTGTTGACGCTGCTTGAGTAAAGGGTCTGTTGACGCTGCTTGAGTAAAGGGTCTGTTGACGCTGCTTGAGTAAAGTGTCTGTTGACGCTGCTTGACTAAAGGGTCTTTTGACGCTGCTTGAGTAAAGTGTCTGTTGACGCTGCTTGAGTAAAGGGTCTGTTGACACTGCTTGACCAAAGGGTCTGTTGACGCTGCTTGACTAAAGGGTCTGTTGACGCTGCTTGAGTAAAGGGTCTGTTGACACTGCTTGAGTAAAGGGTCTGTCGACACTGCTTGAGTAAAGGGTCTGTTGACACTGCTTGAGTAAAGGGTCTGTTGACACTGCTTGACTAAAGGGTCTGTTGACGCTGCTTGACTAAAGGGTCTGTTGACGCTGCTTGAGTAAAGGGTCTGTTGACGCTGCTTGAGTAAAGGGTCTGTTGACACTGCTTGAGTAAAGGGTCTGTTGACACTGCTTGAGTAAAGGGTCTGTTGACACTGCTTGACTAAAGGGTCTGTTGACGCTGCTTGACTAAAAGGTCTGTTGACGCTGCTTGAGTAAAGGGTCTGTTGACACTGCTTGAGTAAAGGGTCTGTTGACACTGCTTGAGTAAAGGGTCTGTTGAAACTGCTTGAATAAAGGGTCTGTTGACACTGCTTGAGTAAAGGGTCTGTTGACGCTGCTTGAGTAAAGGGTCTGTTGACGCTGCTTGAGTAAAGGGTCTGTTGACACTGCTTGAGTAAAGGGTCTGTTGACGCTGCTTGAGTAAAGGGTCTGTTGACGCTGCTTGACTAAAGGGTCTGTTGACGCTGCTTGAGTAAAGGGTCTGTTGACGCTGCTTGACTAAAGGGTCTGTTGACGCTGCTTGAGTAAAGGGTCTGTTGACGCTGCTTGAGTAAAGGGTCTGTTGATCATCACCACCACCACCACCACCACCACCATCATCATCATCATCATCACCACCACCACCATCATCATCATCAATACCACCATCATCACCACCATCATCATCATCATCATCACCACCACCATCATCATCATCAATACCACCATCATCATCACCACCATCATCATCATCAATACCACCATCATCATCACCACCATCATCATCATCATCACCACCACCACCACCACCACCACCACCATCATCATCATCAATACCACCATCATCATCATCATCATCACCATCATCACCACCACCATCATCATCATCATCACCACCACCGTCATCCTCACCATCATCCTCATCATCACCACCACCATCATCATCACCACCACCACCATCATCATCATCATCAGATGTCGTACCTTTGCAGATGGGTGTGATGGCGCTCCAGGTGCCATTGTGGGTACAGGTGCGAGTTGTGTCCCCGCCTGCCTCTATCAGGTAGCCAGGCTGGCACATGAAGGTGACGTTCTGGCCCACGGTGAAGTCCTCTCCAAACCTCAGACCATTAGCAGGAACACCTGGGTCTACACAGCTGATCACTGGTGGGACAATTACAGAGACAGACAGGGAGAGGGATTCACATCAGTGGGATCGTTACAGACTGGTCCCAGATCAGTGGTTGTGTTATAGCCTGGTCCCAGATCAGTGGTTGTGTTATAGTCTGGTCCCAGATCAGTGGTTGTGTTATAGCCTGGTCCCAGATCAGTGGTTGTGTTATAGCCTAGTCCCAGATCAGTGGTTGTGTTATAGTCTGGTCCCAGATCAGTGGTTGTGTTACAGACTGGTCCCAGATCAGAGGTTGTGTTATAGCCTGGTCCCAGATCAAGATGTACTGTAGTTAACTTTTGACCAACATTGTTGGGGCGGCAGGGTAGCCTAGTGGTTAGAGTGTTGGACTATTAACCAAAAGGTTGCAATCCCCGAGCTGACAAGGTACAAATCTGTCGTCCTGCCCCTGAACAAGACAGTTAACCCACTGTTCCTAGGCCGTCATTGAAAATAAGAATTTGTTATTTAACTGACTTGCCTAGTTAAATAAAGGTAGAAAATGGTTGACGTGTCATGAATACATTAAGAGAAGCTGGTTCCACAGTGAACAGATCTGTGACCAATAGCAGCAGCACATCCATAAAACACAGAGTGATAATATAGCTGCTGTAGCAGCACATCCATAAAACACAGACCAGTAAATGTTTAACGGAAGATGAATTAGATAAAGTGCATCAAAAGACATTGAAGTACTGTGACCTAGGCTCAGTAAAGTCTTTGTTAAAGTACATTGTAAAAAAAAACAAAAAAACTTATTTTTACGGTAAGTTACTGTAAAAAAAGATACAGTATGTTACCATAAATTCCAAATAAACTTTTGTTTAGCAGTACATTACTGTATAGTTTATTTGGAATTTACGGTAACATACTGTACCAGTATAGTCTTGCGTTCTAAGAACTCAAACCCTGGGGATAAACCCCCGACTACCTTTGTCGACATGTCATACGACGTAATCACATATCCCACATACAGTAAGATGTCATACAGTATCTCAAATTCTGGTAACTGTTGCCAGTTTGAGGAGTTTGATGTCATATACCGTCAGAGGAGATGATGTCATATACCGTCAGAGGAGATGATGTCATATACCGTCAGAGGAGATGATGTCATATCATATAGTAAGATGTCATATACCGTCAGAGGAGATGATGTCATATACCGTCAGAGGAGATGATGTCATACCGTCAGAGGAGATGATGTCTTATACCGTCAGAGGAGATGATGTCATATACCGTCAGAGGAGATGATGTCATATCATATAGTAAGATGTCATATACCGTCAGAGGAGATGATGTCATATACCGTCAGAGGAGATGATGTCATACCGTCAGAGGAGATGATGTCTTATACCGTCAGAGGAGATGATGTCATATACCGTCAGAGGAGATGATGTCATATACCGTCAGAGGAGATGATGTCATATCATATAGTAAGATGTCATATACCGTCAGAGGAGATGATGTCATATACCGTCAGAGGAGATGATGTCATACCGTCAGAGGAGATGATGTCTTATACCGTCAGAGGAGATGATGTCATATACCGTCAGAGGAGATGATGTCATATACCGTCAGAGGAGACGATGTCATATACCGTCAGAGGAGATGATGTCATATCATATAGTAAGATGTCATACCGTCAGAGGAGATGATGTCATATTCCGTCAGAGGAGATGATGTCATATACCGTCAGAGGAGATGATGTCATATACCGTCAGAGGAGATGATGTCATATACCGTCAGAGGAGATGATGTCATATCATATAGTAAGATGTCATACCGTCAGAGGAGATGATGTCATACCGTCAGAGGAGATGATGTCATACCGTCCGAGGAGATGATGTCATATCATATAGTAAGATGTCATACCGTCAGAGGAGATGATGTCATACCGTCAGAGGAGACAATGTCCTATACCGTCAGAGGAGATGATGTCATATACCGTCAGAGGAGATGATGTCATATACCGTCAGAGGAGATGATGTCATATACCGTCAGAGGAGATGATGTCATATACCGTCAGAGGAGATGATGTCATATCATATAGTAAGATGTCATACCGTCAGAGGAGATGATGTCATACCGTCAGAGGAGATGATGTCATACCGTCAGAGGAGATGATGTCATATCATATAGTAAGATGTCATACCGTCAGAGGAGATGATGTCATACCGTCAGAGGAGACGATGTCCTATACCGTCAGAGGAGATGATGTCATACCGTCAGAGGAGATGATGCCATATACCGTCAGAGGAGATGATGTCATATCATATAGTAAGATGTCATACCGTCAGAGGAGATGATGTCATACCGTCAGAGGAGATGATGTCATAATGGGCTTTCCTCTGACACCGCCTGGTATATTGGTCCTGAATGGCAGGGAGCTCGGCTCCAGTGATGTACTGGGCCGTTCGCACTACCCTCTGTAGCGCCTTGCGGTTAGATGCCAACCAGTTGGGACCAAATATTAAACTTAACATTAACTTATTTATAACAATCTTTAGGGGTGTCAATCATTTTGACCCATAACTTTTAGAGAGTTTTTTTTAAACATTTCTTGTTAAATAAAATCTCTTCCTCCGAGAAATGTTATTAGCATAAAACTATTTAATTTCCACCCCAAAAATATATTGTACAATATAGCTCAGTATTTGAAATATATATTTTAAACAGTCATTATTGCTCATCTTTATCAAGAGTGCCAATAATTTCGTACCCCCACCGTATACGCCGCCTCCGACTCCCGTTGTCGACATGCCATAAGATGTCATATACAATCAGAGGAGATCGCTCTCTGACTACTTTAAGTTGTCGTGTGGCCCTGAAAGACACTTCTATAACCAGGCCTGAATAGAAGATCATGAACGGTCAGGAAACGGCAAATAAAAATGAAGCATTATATCACAACGGAGGCTGTACATCCTTAAAACACGGTTTTAAATTCTACCAACTGTTGATTAAACTTTAAACAAATAACATCTCAAACCAGATCAGAAGTAATTACAATCAGTAACACGAAACCTAGACTCAGTCTTACGTTCAACCTTCGGGCAAGGCTAACGTTAAATCATCTCCGATTCACTCAGCCAGTCAGCCAGTCAGGTCTGCTTCCCAAAATGACACCCTATTTCCTATGTAGTGCACTGCTTTTGACCAGGGCCCATAGGGCTATGGTGGATAAATATATATATATAGGGAATAGGGTTCCATTTGGGACACAGCCATTGTAATGTAGAGAGAGAGCTGTGGGATGCTGAGTTCATCTAGTCAACGATAGAAGTGAGCTTTTCATTGGAGACTCAGTCACTATGCTGTATCTCAGGGTTCCACAACTGGTGGCGGGTGATTCTATTTGGCGGCCTCACGTTTTCTGAGACAAAAAAAAACAAACAAACAATCTGTGGTCGATTTGCAGTCTACTCATTATTTGTAATGATGTTCCGACCCCCTGACGATCCGCTCAATAAAAAAATTCTGAATCGAGAGAGAGAGAGAGAGGAAAGAAACCCTGCTATTCCTGATATAGAGCATTACTTATGGTACCCTGCTATTCCTGATATAGAGCATTACTTATGGTACCCTGCTATTCCTGATATAGAGCATTACTTAGGGTACCCTGCTATTCCTGATATAGAGCATTACTTATGGTACCCTGCTATTCCTGATATAGAGCATTACTTATGGTACCCTGCTATTCCTGATATAGAGCATTACTTATGGTACCCTGCTATTCCTGATATAGAGCATTACTTATGGTACCCTGCTATTCCTGATATAGAGCATTACTTATGATACCCTGCTATTCCTGATATAGAGCATTACTTATGGTACCCTGCTATTCCTGATATAGAGCATTACTTATGGTACCCTGCTATTCCTGATATAGAGCATTACTTATGGGACCCTGCTATTCCTGCTATTACTTATGGTACCCTGCTATTCCTGATATAGAGCATTACTTATGGTACCCTGCTATTCCTGATATAGAGCATTACTTATGGTACCCTGCTATTCCTGCTATTACTTATGGTACCCTGCTATTCCTGATATAGAGCATTACTTATGGTACCCTGCTATTCCTGATATAGAGCATTACTTATGGTACCCTGCTATTCCTGATAAAGAGCATTACTTATGGGACCCTGCTATTCCTGCTACATAGGGAATAGGGTCGTCAACAGTACTGTTCTACATAGGGAATAGGGTCGTCAACAGGACTGTTCTACATAGAGAATAGGGTCGTCAACAGGACTGTTCTACATAGGGAATAGGGTCGTCGACAGCACTGTTCTACATAGGGAATAGGGTCGTCAACAGCACTGTTCTACATAGGGAATAGGGTCGTCAACAGCACTGTTCTACATAGGGAATAGGGTCGTCAACAGGACTGTTCTACATAGGGAATAGGGTCGTCAACAGGACTGTTCTACAGTGGGAATAGGGTCGTCAACAGGACTGTTCTACATAGGGTCGTCAACAGGACTGTTCTACAGTGGGAATAGGCTCGTCAACAGGACTGTTCTACATAGGGAATAGGCTCGTCAACAGGACTGTTCTACATAGGGAATAGGGTCGTCAACAGGACTGTTCTACATAGAGAATAGGGTCGTCAACAGGACTGTTCTACATATGGAATAGGGTCGTCAACAGGACTGTTCTACATAGAGACTAGGGTCGTCAACAGGACTGTTCTACATAGGGAATAGGGTCGTCAACAGGACTGTTCTACATAGAGAATAGGGTCGTCAACAGCACTGTTCCACATAGGGTCGTCAACAGCACTGTTCTACATAGGGAATAGGGTCGTCAACAGGACTGTTCCACATAGGGTCGTCAACAGTACTGTTCCACATAGGGTCGTCAACAACACTGTTCTACATAGGGAATAGGGTCGTCAACAGCACTGTTCTACATAGGGAATAGGGTCGTCAACAGGACTGTTCTACATAGGGAATAAGGTCGTCAACAGCACTGTTCCACATAGGGTCGTCAACAGTACTGTTCCACATAGGGTCGTCAACAGCACTGTTCTACATAGAGAATAGGGTCGTCAACAGGACTGTTCTACATAGAGACTAGTGTCGTCAACAGCACTGTTCTACATAGAGAATAGTTGCATTGCAGATACAGACTTGAACGTTTCTGCCTGTCTGATCACTGTCTCAGAGGGACTAGAGAGGCTCCCTGGAAAGCATCACTTCTCTCTCCAGAGACTCATTTTGGTCCCAAATTGAAACCCTCCTCCCCTTCCTCTTTCTCCACCTCTTCCCTCCTCCTCTTACTCCCTCCTCCACCTCCTCCTTTTCCTCCCTCCTCCTCCTCTTCCTCCACCTCCTCCCTCCTCTTCCTCCCCTTCCTCTCCCTCCTCCTCCTCCCCCTTCTCTTCCTCCACCTCCTCCCTCCTCCCCTTCCTCTTCCTCCTCCCTCCTCCCCCTCCCCTTCCTCCTCCCCCTCATCCCCCTCCTCTCCCTCCACCTCCCCCTCCTCTCCCTCCACCTCCTCCCTCCTCTTCCTCCACCTCCTCCCTCCTCTTCCTCCACCTTCTCCCATCCCCCTCTCCTCCTCCCTCCTCCCCCTCCTCTCCTCCCTCCTCCCCTTCCTCCTCTTCCTCCTCTTCCTCCCTCCTCCTCTTCCTCCCTCCTCTTCTTCCTCCACCTCCTCTCCCTCCACCTCCCTCTCCTCTCCCTCCTCCTCCCCTTCCTCCATCTCCTCCCTCCTCCCTTCTCCTCCTCCTCTTCCTCCCCCTGTTCTATATCTTAACGGTACTTCAATTAGTCAGACACAAGAGTAATGATGCTCTGGGAGAAATGTAATTCTGTTAAAGATGTTATTATAGGGCAAATTGAATATAGATTGACACAACATAATTCAATTACAACATATGGGGCTCGTTAGTGAAGATGAGTTGAGATAAAAGGCAGTCTAACAGATAGTGGCAACAACATCTACAGCTAGCTGCTATTTAGCATTTTATAATACCGTAACATTATACTGTATCTTTGTATTCATTTAGTTTCAGCTCGGGATAACTAACAGACAGTTTTACTTTTCAGACAGTCATTTAGTTTCAGCCCGGGATAACTAACAGACAGTTTTACTTCTCAGACAGTCATTTAGTTTCAGCCCGGGATAACTAACAGACAGTTTTACTTCTCAGACAGTCATTTAGTTTCAGCCCGGGATAACTAACAGACAGTTTTACTTCTCAGACAGTCATTTAGTTTCAGCCCGGGATAACTAACAGACAGTTTTACTTCTCAGACAGTCATTTAGTTTCAGCCCGGGATAACTAACAGACAGTTTTACTTCTCAGACAGTCATTTAGTTTCAGCCCGGGATAACTAATTGACAGTTTTACTTTTCAGACATTTTGTTTGTCATTTCGGATCAGTTAGGAGACGGTACCGGACCAGGTAGCAGTAGTACTTACTGGTGCAGTTAGGAGACGGTGATGGACCAGGTAGCAGTAGTACTTACTGGTGCAGTTAGGAGACGGTGATGGACCAGGTAGCAGTAGTACTTACTGGTGCAGTTAGGAGACGGTACCGGACCAGGTAGCAGTAGTACTTACTGGTGCAGTTAGGAGACGGTGCCGGACCAGGTAGCAGTAGTACTTACTGGTGTAGTTAGGAGACGGTGATGGACCAGGTATCAGTAGTACTTACTGGTGCAGTTAGGAGACGGTACCGGACCAGGTAGCAGTAGTACTTACTGGTGCAGTTAGGAGACGGTGATGGACCAGGTAGCAGTAGTACTTACTGGTGCAGTTAGGAGATGGTACTGGACCAGGTAGCAGTAGTACTTACTGGTGCAGTTAGGAGACGGTACCGGACCAGGTAGCAGTAGTACTTACTGGTGCAGTTAGGAGACGGTGATGGACCAGGTAGCAGTAGTACTTACTGGTGCAGTTAGGAGACGGTACCGGACCAGGTAGCAGTAGTACTTACTGGTGCAGTTAGGAGACGGTGATGGACCAGGTAGCAGTAGTACTTACTGGTGCAGTTAGGAGACGGTGATGGACCAGGTAGCAGTAGTACTTACTGGTGCAGTTAGGAGACGGTGATGGACCAGGTAGCAGTAGTACTTACTGGTGTAGTTAGGAGACGGTGATGGACCAGGTAGCAGTAGTACTTACTGGTGCAGTTAGGAGACG
This sequence comes from Salvelinus fontinalis, assembly GCF_029448725.1. Taxonomy (NCBI): domain Eukaryota; kingdom Metazoa; phylum Chordata; class Actinopteri; order Salmoniformes; family Salmonidae; genus Salvelinus; species Salvelinus fontinalis. The sequence goes on from NC_074669.1 coordinate 63,102,617, forward strand.
GTGATGGACCAGGTAGCAGTAGTACTTACTGGTGCAGTTAGGAGACGGTGATGGACCAGGTAGCAGTAGTACTTACTGGTGCAGTTAGGAGACGGTACCGGACCAGGTAGCAGTAGTACTTACTGGTGCAGTTAGGAGACGGTACCGGACCAGGTAGCAGTAGTACTTACTGGTGCAGTTAGGAGACGGTGATGGACCAGGTAGCAGTAGTACTTACTGGTGCAGTTAGGAGACGGTGCCGGACCAGGTAGCAGTAGTACTTACTGGTGCAGTTAGGAGACGGTGATGGACCAGGTAGCAGTAGTACTTACTGGTGCAGTTAGGAGACGGTACCGGACCAGGTAGCAGTAGTACTTACTGGTGCAGTTAGGAGACGGTGCCGGACCAGGTAGCAGTAGTACTTACTGGTGCAGTTAGGAGACGGTGCCGGACCAGGTAGCAGTAGTACTTACTGGTGCAGTTAGGAGACGGTACCGGACCAGGTAGCAGTAGTACTTACTGGTGCAGTTAGGAGACGGTGATGGACCAGGTAGCAGTAGTACTTACTGGTGCAGTTAGGAGACGGTACCGGACCAGGTAGCAGTAGTACTTACTGGTGCAGTTAGGAGACGGTACTGGACCAGGTAGCAGTAGTACTTACTGGTGCAGTTAGGAGACGGTACCGGACCAGGTAGCAGTAGTACTTACTGGTGCAGTTAGGAGACGGTGCCGGACCAGGTAGCAGTAGTACTTACTGGTGCAGTTAGGAGACGGTACTGGACCAGGTAGCAGTAGTACTTACTGGTGCAGTTAGGAGACGGTGATGGACCAGGTAGCAGTAGTACTTACTGGTGCAGTTAGGAGACGGTACCGGACCAGGTAGCAGTAGTACTTACTGGTGCAGTTAGGAGACGGTACCGGACCAGGTAGCAGTAGTACTTACTGGTGCAGTTAGGAGACGGTACCGGACCAGGTAGCAGTAGTACTTACTGGTGCAGTTAGGAGACGGTACCAGACCAGGTAGCAGTAGTACTTACTGGTGCAGTTAGGAGACGGTGCCGGACCAGGTAGCAGTAGTACTTACTGGTGCAGTTAGGAGACGGTACCGGACCAGGTAGCAGTAGTACTTACTGGTGCAGTTAGGAGACGGTACCGGACCAGGTAGCAGTAGTACTTACTGGTGCAGTTAGGAGACGGTGCTGGACCAGGTAGCAGTAGTACTTACTGGTGCAGTTAGGAGACGGTGATGGACCAGGTAGCAGTAGTACTTACTGGTGCAGTTAGGAGACGGTGCCGGACCAGGTAGCAGTAGTACTTACTGGTGCAGTTAGGAGACGGTACTGGACCAGGTAGCAGTAGTACTTACCGGTGCAGTTAGGAGACGGTGATGGACCAGGTAGCAGTAGTACTTACTGGTGCAGTTAGGAGACGGTACCGGACCAGGTAGCAGTAGTACTTACTGGTGCAGTTAGGAGACGGTGATGGACCAGGTAGCAGTAGTACTTACTGGTGCAGTTAGGAGACGGTGATGGACCAGGTAGCAGTAGTACTTACTGGTGTAGTTAGGAGACGGTGATGGACCAGGTAGCAGTAGTACTCACTGGTGCAGTTAGGAGACGGTGATGGACCAGGTAGCAGTAGTACTTACTGGTGCAGTTAGGAGACGGTACTGGACCAGGTAGCAGTAGTACTTACTGGTGCAGTTAGGAGACGGTACCGGACCAGGTAGCAGTAGTACTTACTGGTGCAGTTAGGAGACGGTGCTGGACCAGGTAGCAGTAGTACTTACTGGTGCAGTTAGGAGACGGTGATGGACCAGGTAGCAGTAGTACTTACTGGTGTAGTTAGGAGACGGTACCGGACCAGGTAGCAGTAGTACTTACTGGTGCAGTTAGGAGACGGTGATGGACCAGGTAGCAGTAGTACTTACTGGTGCAGTTAGGAGACGGTGATGGACCAGGTAGCAGTAGTACTTACTGGTGCAGTTAGGAGACGGTACCGGACCAGGTAGCAGTAGTACTTACTGGTGCAGTTAGGAGACGGTGATGGACCAGGTAGCAGTAGTACTTACTGGTGCAGTTAGGAGACGGTGATGGACCAGGTAGCAGTAGTACTTACTGGTGCAGTTAGGAGACGGTACCGGACAGGGTAGCAGTAGTACTTACTGGTGCAGTTAGGAGACGGTACCGGACCAGGTAGCAGTAGTACTTACTGGTGCAGTTGGGAGACGGTACTGGACCAGGTAGCAGTAGTACTTACTGGTGCAGTTAGGAGACGGTGCCGGACCAGGTAGCAGTAGTACTTACTGGTGTAGTTAGGAGACGGTACCGGACCAGGTAGCAGTAGTACTTACTGGTGCAGTTAGGAGACGGTACTGGACCAGGTAGCAGTAGTACTTACTGGTGTAGTTAGGAGACGGTGATGGACCAGGTAGCAGTAGTACTTACTGGTGCAGTTAGGAGACGGTACCGGACCAGGTAGCAGTAGTACTTACTGGTGCAGTTAGGAGACGGTACCGGACCAGGTAGCAGTAGTACTTACTGGTGCAGTTAGGAGACGGTACTGGACCAGGTAGCAGTAGTACTTACTGGTGCAGTTAGGAGACGGTGATGGACCAGGTAGCAGTAGTACTTACTGGTGCAGTTAGGAGACGGTGCCGGACCAGGTAGCAGTAGTACTTACTGGTGCAGTTAGGAGACGGTGATGGACCAGGTAGCAGTAGTACTTACTGGTGCAGTTAGGAGACGGTACCGGACCAGGTAGCAGTAGTACTTACTGGTGCAGTTAGGAGACGGTGCCGGACCAGGTAGCAGTAGTACTTACTGGTGCAGTTAGGAGACGGTGATGGACCAGGTAGCAGTAGTACTTACTGGTGCAGTTAGGAGACGGTGATGGACCAGGTAGCAGTAGTACTTACTGGTGTAGTTAGGAGACGGTACCGGACCAGGTAGCAGTAGTACTTACTGGTGCAGTTAGGAGACGGTGATGGACCAGGTAGCAGTAGTACTTACTGGTGCAGTTAGGAGACGGTGCCGGACCAGGTAGCAGTAGTACTTACTGGTGCAGTTAGGAGACGGTGATGGACCAGGTAGCAGTAGTACTTACTGGTGCAGTTAGGAGACGGTACCGGACCAGGTAGCAGTAGTACTTACTGGTGCAGTTAGGAGACGGTGCCGGACCAGGTAGCAGTAGTACTTACTGGTGCAGTTAGGAGACGGTGATGGACCAGGTAGCAGTAGTACTTACTGGTGCAGTTAGGAGACGGTGATGGACCAGGTAGCAGTAGTACTTACTGGTGTAGTTAGGAGACGGTACCGGACCAGGTAGCAGTAGTACTTACTGGTGCAGTTAGGAGACGGTGATGGACCAGGTAGCAGTAGTACTTACTGGTGCAGTTAGGAGACGGTACCGGACCAGGTAGCAGTAGTACTTACTGGTGCAGTTAGGAGACGGTGCCGGACCAGGTAGCAGTAGTACTTACTGGTGCAGTTAGGAGACGGTGATGGACCAGGTAGCAGTAGTACTTACTGGTGCAGTTAGGAGACGGTGATGGACCAGGTAGCAGTAGTACTTACTGGTGCAGTTAGGAGACGGTGATGGACCAGGTAGCAGTAGTACTTACTGGTGCAGTTAGGAGACGATACCGGACCAGGTAGCAGTAGTACTTACTGGTGCAGTTAGGAGACGGTGCCGGACCAGGTAGCAGTAGTACTTACTGGTGCAGTTAGGAGACGATACCGGACCAGGTAGCAGTAGTACTTACTGGTGCAGTTAGGAGACGGTACCGGACCAGGTAGCAGTAGTACTTACTGGTGCAGTTAGGAGACGGTGCCGGACCAGGTAGCAGTAGTACTTACTGGTGCAGTTAGGAGACGGTGATGGACCAGGTAGCAGTAGTACTTACTGGTGCAGTTAGGAGACGGTGCTGGACCAGGTAGCAGTAGTACTTACTGGTGCAGTTAGGAGACGGTGATGGACCAGGTAGCAGTAGTACTTACTGGTGCAGTTAGGAGACGGTACCGGACCAGGTAGCAGTAGTACTTACTGGTGCAGTTAGGAGACGGTGCCGGACCAGGTAGCAGTAGTACTTACTGGTGCAGTTAGGAGACGGTGATGGACCAGGTAGCAGTAGTACTTACTGGTGCAGTTAGGAGACGGTGCTGGACCAGGTAGCAGTAGTACTTACTGGTGCAGTTAGGAGACGGTGATGGACCAGGTAGCAGTAGTACTTACTGGTGTAGTTAGGAGACGGTACCGGACCAGGTAGCAGTAGTACTTACTGGTGCAGTTAGGAGACGGTGATGGACCAGGTAGCAGTAGTACTTACTGGTGCAGTTAGGAGACGGTACCGGACCAGGTAGCAGTAGTACTTACTGGTGCAGTTAGGAGACGGTGCCGGACCAGGTAGCAGTAGTACTTACTGGTGCAGTTAGGAGACGGTGATGGACCAGGTAGCAGTAGTACTTACTGGTGCAGTTAGGAGACGGTGATGGACCAGGTAGCAGTAGTACTTACTGGTGCAGTTAGGAGACGGTGATGGACCAGGTAGCAGTAGTACTTACTGGTGCAGTTAGGAGACGATACCGGACCAGGTAGCAGTAGTACTTACTGGTGCAGTTAGGAGACGGTGCCGGACCAGGTAGCAGTAGTACTTACTGGTGCAGTTAGGAGACGATACCGGACCAGGTAGCAGTAGTACTTACTGGTGCAGTTAGGAGACGATACCGGACCAGGTAGCAGTAGTACTTACTGGTGCAGTTAGGAGACGGTACCGGACTAGGTAGCAGTAGTACTTACTGGTGCAGTTGGGAGCAGTGCCGGACCAGGTGCCGTTGGCCAGGCAGTGTCTGCTGGGCGTGCCTGAGAGGAGGTATCCATCCATACAGGAGTAGACTACAGTGTGGGTGAAGGTCGTACCGTCGACCCGGAAAATACTGCCGTGAGCAGGGGTCCCCGGGTTACCACAGTGCACCGCTGGAGAGGAGGAGAGACATAGAGGGAGGGAGGGAGGGAGAGAGAGAGAGAACGAGAGACAGAGAGAGAGAGAGAGAGAGCGAGAGAGAGAGAGAACGAGAGAACGAGAGAACGAGAGAGAGAACGAGAGACAGAGAGAGAGAGAACGAGACAGAGAGAGAGAGAGAGAGAGAGAGAAAGAGAGACAGACAGAGAGAGAGAGACAGAGATAGAGAGACAGAGAGAGAGAACGAGAGACAGAGAGAGAGAACGAGACACAGAGAGCGAGAGAGAACGAGAGACAGAGACAGAGAGACAGAGAGAGAGAGAGAGAGAGAGAGAGAGAGAGAGAGAGAGAGAGAGAGAGACAGAGAGAGAGAGACAGAGAGAGAGAACGAGAGACAGAGAGAACGAGACACAGAGAGTGAGAGAGAACGAGAGACAGAGACAGAGACAGAGACAGAGAGAGAGAGAGAGAGAGAGAGAGAGAGAGCGAGAGAGAGAACGAGAGACAGAGTTAAGGGGGGTCAAGAACACTAATTGCTAAACACTGATTTAATGTCTTTCTAAAACATAAAATGTGACTCATCCAATGCAGATGATTATTAATGTCATGTTTGGTAGCAGGACACTAAGAGAGGAATCTGTTCTGTTTCCCGGTGTTTCTCTCCACCCAGCACTTCATTATATTTCATTACCAAAACCATTTGCCTTCTCAAATCACTTAATTGTCTGGAAAATTGTCAAATGATTTCCGAGGCAGGCGTCTAGGCTGTAGGGTGAAGCTGGTCGGCAGGAAGGAGAGGTTTCCCCACTCCATCACTTCCTGACATGCCGAGGCCTCTGAAAAGGGGTTCAACGTGCTCTGAATGTGTTCCCTGTTATATGAGTAGTGCACTACATTTGACCAGAGCCCTATCGACCCTATCAGAATATGGTGCAAATTGGGATGCACCTTATTCAGCCCTTTCAGTGCTATGGACCCCGGTCGAAAGAAGTTCCCTTATATTGGGGAAAGTGTTCAGTTTTGGAAACGGACAATATGTTCAATCTGTGGTAAACAACCCCCCCCCCCCCCCACTGTTTCAGCAGATGACAAAGCACCGGGGACGATACGTTCACATTGCTCCGGGTTAAACACCAGTCAAGCTCTTAGCTCAAACAGCTGCAGCAGAAACAGAGTTCAGTCATGGAGAGGATCAAGCCTGTCAGGGATAGAGGATAGAACTAACCGTCTATATAAATCAGTTCAGTTACAGGACACGTCAAGGCTAGAGTGGATGAGCGGGGAGTTCCTGTCGTATTTAAAAATTTAAAAAAAGGGCATTTATGTCTCAACTGCCACCCTATTCTATCCTTTTGACACGACGTAGTTCAAAGGTCATTTAAATAGACAACAAGGCTCCATTTGAGACACGGAACCCGTGGTCGTTCCGTCTGTCAGGCTGAGAGAGTTTATAACCGCCGGGGAGAAAGGGGAGGCTGTCGAGAGATTCTCGGCCATTTCCGGTCGAACCCCCGAGGTAATTTATGCACTGCAGCGGAGAAGTGGCCTGCGATTCAATATTTAAAATGTCATTAATCACGTCAGAAGTAGAAGTTGCCTTGAGGCTGAAAAATAAAAGGGCTTTATAAGGATTCTGGAAGAGAAGAAATATTGGTCGGTTGGCTTTGAGCACTGACTTTTTCTAAGGACAATGTGCGGAACACAGAGCTAATTGCATTTTCATTGTGTGTGTGCTCCTGTTGTGTGTGTGTGTGTGCTCCTGTTGTGTGTGTGTGTGTGTGCTCCTGTTGTGTGTGTGTGTGTGCTCCTGTTGTGTGTGTGTGTGTGCTCCTGTTGTGTGCTCCTGTTGTGTGTGTGTGTGCTCCTGTTGTGTGTGTGTGTGTGCTCCTGTTGTGTGTGTGTGTGTGCTCCTGTATGCTCCTGTGTGCTCCTGTATGCTCCTGTGTACTCCTGTGTGCTCCTGTGTGCTCCTGTTGTGTGTGTGCTCCTGTGTGCTCCTGTGTGCTCCTGTGTGCTCCTGTTGTGTGTGTGCTCCTGTGTGCTCCTGTATGCTCCTGTATGCTCCTGTATGCTCCTGTATGCTCCTGTATGCTCCTGTGTGCTCCTGTGTGCTCCTGTGTGCTCCTGTGTGCTCCTGTTGTGTGTGTGCTCCTGTGTGCTCCTGTGTGCTCCTGTTGTGTGTGTGCTCCTGTATGCTCCTGTATGCTCCTGTATGCTCCTGTGTGCTCCTGTGTGCTCCTGTTGTGTGTGTGCTCCTGTATGCTCCTGTGTGCTCCTGTATGCTCCTGTGTGCTCCTGTATGCTCCTGTGTGCTCCTGTGTGCCTCTGTGTCCTCCTGTGTTTTCCTGTGTGCTCCTTTGTGCTACTGTTGTGTCTGTGTGTGCTCCTGTGTGCTCCTGTTGTGTGTGTGTGTGCTCCTGTGTGCTCCTGTGTGCTCCTGTGTGCTCCTGTTGTGTGTGTGTGTGCTCCTGTTGTGTGTGTGTTTGTGCTCCTGTGTGTACTCCTGCGTGTGCTCCTGTGTGTGCTCCTGTGTGTGCTCCTGTGTGTGCTCCTGTTGTGTGTGTGTGTGTGCTCCTGTGTACTCCTGTGTGTACTCCTGTGCCTACTGTAAACTGTTACATGCATTCAACCTCCATGCTCTCTACAACATGTAGTATTCACATCCCTGTCCGCGGTCCACCATCAAGCCTCACGTTTGCAGAAGGGCTGTCTCCCAGACCAGGTTCCGTTGGGGAAGCAGATCCTCTCAGCTGAGCCGTACAGCGTGTGGCCCACAGCGCAGGTGAAGCGGACTTTACTACGCAGGTGGAAGTTACTGGCCTCTCTGCTGGCGTGGACGGGTGTACCGGGGTCCCCACAGCTGCCTACAGAGTCTCCTACACAGGACAGAGACACAATTAACTTGACCGCTCAGTCTGCATTCCAAATGGAACCCTATTCCCTATATAGTGCACTACATTAGACCATGGGCCTATTCCCTATATAGTGCACTACTTTAGACCATGGCCCTATTCCCTATATAGTGCACTACTTTAGACCAGGGCCCTATTCCCTATATAGTGCACTACTTTAGACCAGAGCCCTATTCCCTATATAGTGCACTACTTTAGACCAGGGCCCTATTCCCTACATAGCGCGGATAGTGCGGATCCTGATAGAACGTAGTGCCCTAATGTAGTGCACTATATAGGGAATAGGGTTCCATTTGGGGCACAGTCTCAGTGTAAAGTGCTGTTGGAAGAGGCATTACAAAACGATGCAACATTGAACCTTTGCCTTGGAGCCAGTAACCTCAGTAACCTCATTCCAGCTGACATGATGTCATTGAACCTTTGCCTTGGAGCCAGTAACCTCAGTAACCTCATTCCAGCTGACATGATGTCAATGAACCTTTGCCTTGGAGCCAGTAACCTCAGTAACCTCATTCCAGCTGACATGATGTCAATGAACCTTTGCCTTGGAGCCAGTAACCTCAGTAACCTCATTCCAGCTGACATGATGTCATTGAACCTTTGCCTTGGAGCCAGTAACCTCAGTAACCTCATTCCAGCTGACATGATGTCATTGAACCTTTGCCTTGGAGCCAGTAACCTCAGTAACCTCATTCCAGCTGACATGATGTCAATGAACCTTTGCCTTGGAGCCAGTAACCTCAGTAACCTCATTCCAGCTGACATGATGTCATTGAACCTTTGCCTTGGAGCCAGTAACCTCAGTAACCTCATTCCAGCTGACATGATGTCATTGAACCTTTGCCTTGGAGCCAGTAACCTCAGTAACCTCATTCCAGCTGACATGATGTCATTGAACCTTTGCCTTGGAGCCAGTAACCTCAGTAACCTCATTCCAGCTGACATGATGTCAATGAACCTTTGCCTTGGAGCCAGTAACCTCAGTAACCTCATTCCAGCTGACATGATGTCATTGAACCTTTGCCTTGGAGCCAGTAACCTCAGTAACCTCATTCCAGCTGACATGATGTCAATGAACCTTTGCCTTGGAGCCAGTAACCTCAGTAACCTCATTCCAGCTGACATGATGTCAATGAACCTTTGCCTTGGAGCCAGTAACCTCAGTAACCTCATTCCAGCTGACATGATGTCATTGAACCTTTGCCTTGGAGCCAGTAACCTCAGTAACCTCATTCCAGCTGACATGATGTCAATGAACCTTTGCCTTGGAGCCAGTAACCTCAGTAACCTCATTCCAGCTGACATGATGTCATTGAACCTTTGCCTTGGAGCCAGTAACCTCAGTAACCTCATTCCAGCTGACATGATGTCAATGAACCTTTGCCTTGGAGCCAGTAACCTCAGTAACCTCATTCCAGCTGACATGATGTCATTGAACCTTTGCCTTGGAGCCAGTAACCTCAGTAACCTCATTCCAGCTGACATGATGTCAATGAACCTTTGCCTTGGAGCCAGTAACCTCAGTAACCTCATTCCAGCTGACATGATGTCAATGAACCTTTGCCTTGGAGCCAGTAACCTCAGTAACCTCATTCCAGCTGACATGATGTCATTGAACCTTTGCCTTGGAGCCAGTAACCTCAGTAACCTCATTCCAGCTGACATGATGTCAATGAACCTTTGCCTTGGAGCCAGTAACCTCAGTAACCTCATTCCAGCTGACATGATGTCATTGAACCTTTGCCTTGGAGCCAGTAACCTCAGTAACCTCATTCCAGCTGACATGATGTCATTGAACCTTTGCCTTGGAGCCAGTAACCTCAGTAACCTCATTCCAGCTGACATGATGTCATTGAACCTTTGCCTTGGAGCCAGTAACCTCAGTAACCTCATTCCAGCTGACATGATGTCAATGAACCTTTGCCTTGGAGCCAGTAACCTCAGTAACCTCATTCCAGCTGACATGATGTCATTGAACCTTTGCCTTGGAGCCAGTAACCTCAGTAACCTCATTCCAGCTGACATGATGTCAATGAACCTTTGCCTTGGAGCCAGTAACCTCAGTAACCTCATTCCAGCTGACATGATGTCAATGAACCTTTGCCTTGGAGCCAGTAACCTCAGTAACCTCATTCCAGCTGACATGATGTCATTGAACCTTTGCCTTGGAGCCAGTAACCTCAGTAACCTCATTCCAGCTGACATGATGTCATTGAACCTTTGCCTTGGAGCCAGTAACCTCAGTAACCTCATTCCAGCTGACATGATGTCAATGAACCTTTGCCTTGGAGCCAGTAACCTCAGTAACCTCATTCCAGCTGACATGATGTCAATGAACCTTTGCCTTGGAGCCAGTAACCTCAGTAACCTCATTCCAGCTGACATGATGTCATTGAACCTTTGCCTTGGAGCCAGTAACCTCAGTAACCTCATTCCAGCTGACATGATGTCATTGAACCTTTGCCTTGGAGCCAGTAACCTCAGTAACCTCATTCCAGCTGACATGATGTCAATGAACCTTTGCCTTGGAGCCAGTAACCTCAGTAACCTCATTCCAGCTGACATGATGTCATTGAACCTTTGCCTTGGAGCCAGTAACCTCAGTAACCTCATTCCAGCTGACATGATGTCAATGAACCTTTGCCTTGGAGCCAGTAACCTCAGTAACCTCATTCCAGCTGACATGATGTCAATGAACCTTTGCCTTGGAGCCAGTAACCTCAGTAACCTCATTCCAGCTGACATGATGTCATTGAACCTTTGCCTTGGAGCCAGTAACCTCAGTAACCTCATTCCAGCTGACATGATGTCAATGAACCTTTGCCTTGGAGCCAGTAACCTCAGTAACCTCATTCCAGCTGACATGATGTCATTGAACCTTTGCCTTGGAGCCAGTAACCTCAGTAACCTCATTCCAGCTGACATGATGTCATTGAACCTTTGCCTTGGAGCCAGTAACCTCAGTAACCTCATTCCAGCTGACATGATGTCATTGAACCTTTGCCTTGGAGCCAGTAACCTCAGTAACCTCATTCCAGCTGACATGATGTCAATGAACCTTTGCCTTGGAGCCAGTAACCTCAGTAACCTCATTCCAGCTGACATGATGTCATTGAACCTTTGCCTTGGAGCCAGTAACCTCAGTAACCTCATTCCAGCTGACATGATGTCAATGAACCTTTGCCTTGGAGCCAGTAACCTCAGTAACCTCATTCCAGCTGACATGATGTCAATGAACCTTTGCCTTGGAGCCAGTAACCTCAGTAACCTCATTCCAGCTGACATGATGTCATTGAACCTTTGCCTTGGAGCCAGTAACCTCAGTAACCTCATTCCAGCTGACATGATGTCAATGAACCTTTGCCTTGGAGCCAGTAACCTCAGTAACCTCATTCCAGCTGACATGATGTCATTGAACCTTTGCCTTGGAGCCAGTAACCTCAGTAACCTCATTCCAGCTGACATGATGTCAATGAACCTTTGCCTTGGAGCCAGTAACCTCAGTAACCTCATTCCAGCTGACATGATGTCATTGAACCTTTGCCTTGGAGCCAGTAACCTCAGTAACCTCATTCCAGCTGACATGATGTCAATGAACCTTTGCCTTGGAGCCAGTAACCTCAGTAACCTCATTCCAGCTGACATGATGTCATTGAACCTTTGCCTTGGAGCCAGTAACCTCAGTAACCTCATTCCAGCTGACATGATGTCATTGTAAATAAGAATTTGTTCTTAACTGACTTGCCTGGTTAAATAAAGGTTCATAAAATACATAGGAACCCAGCTCATTCCAGCTGACATGACAGACATGAGAACCCAGCCAGGTGTAGATAACAGACAGGTGTAGATAACAGCCAGGTGTAGATAACAGACATGAGAACCCAGACAGGTGTAGATAACAGACAGGTGTAGATAACAGACATGAGAACCCAGACAGGTGTAGATAACAGACATGAGAACCCAGCCAGGTGTAGATAACAGACAGGTGTAGATAACAGACAGGTGTAGATAACAGACAGGTCTAGATAACAGACATGAGAACCCAGACAGGTGTAGATAACAGCCAGGTGTAGATAACAGACATGAGAACCCAGCCAGGTGTAGATAACAGACAGGTGTAGATAACAGACAGGTGTAGATAACAGACATGAGAACCCAGACAGGTGTAGATAACAGACATGAGAACCCAGCCAGGTGTAGATAACAGACAGGTGTAGATAACAGACAGGTGTAGATAACAGACATGAGAACCCAGCCAGGTGTAGATAACAGACAGGTGTAGATAACAGACAGGTGTAGATAACAGACATGAGAACCCAGCCAGGTGTAGATAACAGCCAGGTGTAGATAACAGACATGAGAACCCAGACAGGTGTAGATAACAGACAGGTGTAGATAACAGACAGGTGTAGATAACAGACATGAGAACCCAGCCAGGTGTAGATAACAGACAGGTGTAGATAACAGACAGGTGTAGATAACAGACATGAGAACCCAGCCAGGTGTAGATAACAGACAGGTGTAGATAACAGACAGGTGTAGATAACCGACATGAGAACCCAGCCAGGTGTAGATAACAGACAGGTGTAGATAACAGACATGAGAACCCAGACAGGTGTAGATAACAGACATGAGAACCCAGCCAGGTGTAGATAACAGACAGGTGTAGATAACAGACAGGTGTAGATAACAGACAGGTGTAGATAACAGACATGAGAACCCAGCCAGGTGTAGATAACAGACAGGTGTAGATAACAGACAGGTGTAGATAACAGACATGAGAACCCAGCCAGGTGTAGATAACAGACAGGTGTAGATAACAGACATGAGAACCCAGCCAGGTGTAGATAACAGACAGGTGTAGATAACAGACATGAGAACCCAGCCAGGTGTAGATAACAGACATGAGAACACAGACAGGTGTAGATAACAGACATGAGAACCCAGCCAGGTGTAGATAACAGACAGGTGTAGATAACAGACAGGTGTAGATAACAGACATGAGAACCCAGACAGGTGTAGATAACAGACATGAGAACACAGACAGGTGTAGATAACAGACATGAGAACCCAGCCAGGTGTAGATAACAGACAGGTGTAGATAACAGACAGGTGTAGATAACAGACAGGTGTAGATAACAGACAAGTGTAGATAACAGACAGGTGTAGATAACAGACAGGTGTAGATAACAGACATGAGAACCCAGCCAAGTGTAGATAACAGACAGGTGTAGATAACCGACAGGTGTAGTTAACAGACAGGTGTAGATAACAGACAGGTGTAGATAACAGGCAGGTGTAGATAACAGACATGTGTAGATAACAGACAGGTGTAGATAACAGACAGGTGTAGATAACAGACAGGTGTAGTTAACAGACAGGTGTAGATAACAGACAGGTGTAGATAACAGACAGGTGTAGATAACAGACAGGTGTAGATAACAGACAGGTGTAGATAACAGACAGGTGTAGATAACAGACAGGTGTAGTTAACAGACAGGTGTAGATAACAGACAGGTGTAGATAACAGACAGGTGTAGATAACAGACAGGTGTAGATAACAGACAGGTGTAGATAACAGACAGGTGTAGTTAACAGACAGGTGTAGTTAACAGACAGGTGTAGATAACAGACAGGTGTAGATAACAGACAGGTGTAGATAACAGACAGGTGTAGATAACAGACAGGTGTAGATAACAGACAGGTGTAGATAACAGACAGGTGTAGTTAACAGACAGGTGTAGATAACAGACAGGTGTAGATAACAGACAGGTGTAGATAACAGCCAGGTGTAGATAACAGACATGTGTAGATAACAGACAGGTGTAGATAACCGTTGAGTCAGAGGTTTGTTGTGAGTGCTCTAGCTTTCACAATAACATGAACAAATACTGACTTTCCTAGGAAGCAGTAACATATGTTAGAGTGTTACCCTGTCTCCCTAATGGCACCCTATTCCCTACGTAGTGCACTACTTGGTCTAAGGTAGTGCACTACGTAGGGAATAGGATGCCATTTCTGACACAACCAAAACTCAGTCTTTGCAAACGAATTAGTGGAGGTGCTTTATGGTAGCTTAATTTTCCCCCATTAAAAAGCTTCGCCAGTGGAAAACTGGGACATGTTCCCTTCTGAAGCTGAGGAGGAGGAGGACAGAGGAGAGGAGGAGGGAAAGAGAGGAGAGGAGGAGAGGAGGGGAGGATGAGAGAATGAGTGTGACTGATCCCATCTTCTGAACATGTCATATTGTAATGAAGAACAGAACAAGTCAAACAGATCAGAGCAGAACGAGAGAGAGAGAGAGAGAGAGAGTGTGAGATAGAGAGAGAAAGAAAGAGCGAGAGTGAGAGAGAGAGTGAGAGAGAGAGAGTGAGATAGAGAGAGAAAGAGAGAGAAAGAAAGAGCGAGAGAGAGAGATGGAGAGAGAAAGAAAGAGCGAGAGTGAGAGAAAAAGAGAGATAGATAGCGAAAGATACAGAGAGAAAGAGAGAGCGGGAGAAAGAGAGGGAGAGAGAGAGAGAGAGAGAGAGAGAGAGAGAGAGAGAGAGAGAGAGATAGAGAGAGAGAGAGAGAGAGAGAGAAAGAAAGAGCAAGAGTGAGAGAGTGAGATAGAGAGAGAGAGAGAGATAGATAGAAAGAGCGAGAGTGAGAGAGAGAGACAGGGAGAGAGAGTGAGATAGAGAGCGAGAGATAGCGAGAGTGAGAGAGAGAGTGAGATAGAGAGCGAGTCAGTTCAATACACAAGGGACATCTCCAACCCAGCAGACTACACTACACCCACAAATGCTTCTTCTTCTCTCTCTCTCTCTTAAAGTGAAAGATCAAAACATATCTGAGATTAAAAGAAAAAAATGGCTTCAGGAAAGGAAGTCTGAAAAAGACTTTTAACACCGAATCATTCACTATGTAGCTAGCCGTGTATATACATTCACTATGTAGCTAGCCGTGTATATACGTTCACTATGTAGCTAGCCGTGTATATACATTCACTATGTAGCTAGCCGTGTATATACATTCACTATGTAGCTAGCCGTGTATATACATTCACTATGTAGCTAGCCGTGTATATACATTCACTATGTAGCTAGCCGTGTATATACATTCACTATGTAGCTAGCCGTGTATATACGTTCACTATGTAGCTAGCCGTGTATATACATTCACTATGTAGCTAGCCGTGTATATACATTCACTATGTAGCTAGCCGTGTATATACATTCACTATGTAGCTAGCCGTGTATATACATTCACTATGTAGCTAGCTGTATATATGCATTCACTATGTAGCTAGCAGTGTATATACGTTCACTATGTAGCTAGCTGTGTATATACATTCACTATGTAGCTAGCCGTGTATATACGTTCACTATGTAGCTAGCTGTGTATATACGTTCACTATGTAGCTAGCCGTGTATATACATTCACTATGTAGCTAGCTGTGTATATGCATTCACTATGTAGCTAGCCGTGTATATACATTCACTATGTAGCTAGCCGTGTATATACATTCACTATGTAGCTAGCCGTGTATATACATTCATTATGTAGCTAGCTGTGTATATACATTCACTATTTAGCTAGCTGTGTATATACATTCACTATGTAGCTAGCTGTGCATATACATTCACTATGTAGCTAGCCGTGTATATACATTCACTATGTAGCTAGCTGTGTATATACATTCACTATGTAGCTAGCCGTGTATATACATTCACTATGTAGCTAGCAGTGTATATACATTCACTATGTAGCTAGCCGTGTATATACATTCACTATGTAGCTAGCCGTGTATATACATTCACTATGTAGCTAGCTGTGTATATACATTCACTATGTAGCTAGCAGTGTATATACATTCACTATGTAGCTAGCCGTGTATATACATTCACTATGTAGCTAGCCGTGTATATACATTCACTATGTAGCTAGCTGTGTATATACATTCACTATGTAGCTAGCTGTGTATATACATTCACTATGTAGCTAGCTGTATATACATTCACTATGTAGCTAGCTGTATATACATTCACTATGTAGCTAGCTGTGTATATACATTCACTATGTAGCTAGCCGTGAATACACATTCACAATGTAGCTAGCCGTGAATACACATTGATATAGCAAACATTAGCATCTCCTTCCTAATATTGACTTGCACCCCCACTCCCGTCGCAGGTCTTGACACAAACCGGTGTGCCTGGCACCTACTACCATACCACGTTCAAAGGGAACTTTCCCCTCTGAACGACACACACACACACAATCCATGTCTCAAAAAAATATTAAAAAGTATTCTCCTCTTCATCATAACAAACTGTATTGGTCACATACACATGGTTAGCAGATGTTAATGCGAGTGTAGCAAAATGCTTGTGCTTCTAGTTCCCGAAATGCAGTAATATCTAACAATTCCCCAACAACTACCTAATACACACAAATCTAACGGGGTGAATGAGAATATGCACATATAAGTATGTGGATGAGAGATGGACGAGCCGAGCGGCATAGGCAAGGTGCAATAGATGGTATAATATAATAACATAAAATTGTATTAGTCACGTGCGCCCGAATACAACAGGTGTAGTAGACCTTACATCTTACTACAATGGCAATGCAAATAGTCTGGGTAGTCATTTGATTAGATGTTCAGGAGTCTTATGGCTTGGGGGGTAGAAGCTGTTAAGAAGCCTCTTGGACCTAGACTTGGTGCTCCGGTACCGTTTGCTGTGCGGTAGCAGAGAGAACAGTCTTTGACTAGGGTGGCTGGAGTCTTTGACAATTTTTTGGGCCTTTCTCTTACACCGCCTGGTGTAGAGGTCCTGGATGGCAGGAAGCTTGGCCCCAGTGATATACTTGGCGTTACCACCACCCTCTGTAGTGCCTTGCGGTCGGAGGCCGAGCAGTTGCAATACCAGGCAGTGATGCAACCAGTCAGGATGCTATCGATGGTGCAGCTCTAGAACTTTTTGAGGATCTGAGGACCGATGCCACATCTTTTCCATTTCCTGAGGGGGAATAGGTTTTGTCGTGCCCTCTTCATGACTGTCTTGGACCATGTTAGATTGTTTAGTGATGTGGACGCCAAGGAACTTGAAACTCTCAACCTGCTCCACTACAGCCCCGTCGATGAGAATGGGGTCGTGCCCGGTCCTCTTTTTCCTGAAGTCCACGATCATCTCCATTGTTTTGATGACATTGAGTGAGAGGTTGTTTCACTGACACCACACTCCGAGTGCCCTCACCTCCTCCCTTTAGGCTGTCTCGTCATTGTTGGTAATCAAGCCCACTACTGTTGTGTCTGCAAACTTGATGATTGACTTGGAGGCGTGCATGGCCACACAGTCGTGGGTGAACAGGGAGTACAGGAGGGGGCTGAGCATGCACCCTTGTGGGGCCCCAGTGTTGAGGGTCAGCGAATTGGAGTAGTTGTTTCCTACCTTCACCACCTGGGGGCGGTCTGTCAGGAAATCCAGGACCCAATTGCACAGGGCGGTGTTGAGACCCAGGGCCTCCAGATTGATGATGAGCTTGGAGGGCACTATGGTGTTGAATACTGAGCTGTAGTCAATGAACAGCATTCTCACATAGGTATTCCTCTTGTCCAGATGGGTTAGGGCAGTGTGCAGTGTGATGGCGATTGCGTCATCTGTGAACCTGTTGGGGTGGTATGCAAACTGAATTGGTTTCAGGGTGTCAAGTAAGGTGGAGGTGATATGATCCTTGACTAGTCTCTCAAAGCACTTCATGATGACAGAAGCGAGTGCTACGGGGCGGTAGTCATGTAGTTCAGTTATCTTTGTCTTCTTGGGTTCAGGAACTATGGTGGCCATCTTGAAGCATGTCCGTAAACACACCGGCCAGCTGGTCTGCTCATGCTCTCAGGACGCGGCTAGGGATGCCGTCTGGGCCAGCAGCCTTGCGAGGGTTAACATGTTTTACTCACGTCGGCCACGGAGGGAGGTGGGGGGGGGGCGCAGTCCTTGTTGGCGGGCCGTGACGGTGGCACTGTATTATCCTCAAAGCGGGCAAAGAAGGTGTTTATTTTGTCTGGAAACGTGACATCGGTGTCCGTGATGTGTCTGTTTTTCTGTTTGCACTCCGTGATTTCCTGTAGACTCTGCCTCATCCGTCTCGTGTCTGAGCCGTTGAATTGCGATTTCACGTTGTCCCTGTAGCGACATTTCGCTTGTTTGTTTGACTTGCGGAGGGAACAACTACACTGTTTATATTAAGCCATATTCCCAGACCTCTGGCGCAACTAGAGAACATTACCAACCCTTACGCTCTGTATTTTCCACAGGCTGCCCCACCACCACCAAAGAAAGCACTGAGCTAGGCTGCCCTACCACCACCACAGAAAGCACTGAGCTAGGCTGCCCCACCACCACAGAAAGCACTGAGCTGGGCTGCCCCACCACCACAGAAAGCACTGAGCTAGGCTGCCCCATCACCACAGAAAGCACTGAGCTAGGCTGCCCCACCACCACAGAGAGCACTGAGCTAGGCTGCCCCACCACCACAGAAAGCACTGAGCTAGGCTGCCCCATCACCACAGAAAGCACTGAGCTAGGCTGCCCCATCACCACCACAGAAAGCACTGAGCTAGGCTGCCCCACCACCACAGAAAGCACTGAGCTAGGCTGCCCAACCACCACAGAAAGCACTGAGCTAGGCTGCCCCACCACCACCACAGAAAGCACTGAGCTAGGCTGCCCCACCACCACAGAAAGCACTGAGCTAGGCTGCCCCACCACCACAGAAAGCACTGAGCTAGGCTGTCCCACCACCACAGAAAGCACTGAGCTAGGCTGCCCCACCACCACAGAAATCACTGAGCTAGGCTGCCCCACCACCACAGAAAGCACTGAGCTAGGCTGCCCCACCACCACAGAAAGCACTTAGCTAGGCTGCCCCAACCACCACAGAAAGCACTGAGCTAGGCTGCCCCACCACCACCACCACAGAAAGCACTGAGCTAAACTGCCCCACCACCACAGAAAGCATTGAGCTAGGCTGTCCCATCACCACAGAAAGCACTGAGCTAGGCTGTCCCATCACCACAGAAAGCACTGAGCTAGGCTGCCCCACCACCACAGAAAGCACTGAGCTAGGCTGCCCCACCACCACCACAGAAAGCACTGAGCTGGGCTGCCCCACCACCACAGAAAGCACTGAGCTGGGCTGCCTGCATTTTGGAACTGCCTGACTGAAGAAAGTACAGACTCAGCGGTTCAAAATTCTATATCATAAAATGTAGTTGGAGGAAACATGGGAGAGTTTTAGTTTTGAAATTTGATAGACTTGTTATCTCACTTCAGAGACAAGTAGGAGAAAATTGACCTTTGAAAGATTTTGCTGAGATTTTCACACTTCCTAGAGAGCTCTTCTTTGTTTACGCCCATTCAGCATCGTTCACGTCCTCTTAAGCATTAGCCCCATCCCAGCCACACATTTAAATATATATAACTTCCGATTAGTGAACAGCGTATAGCAAACTTTGAGATAAAACTTTGAAAACAAGATGTACATTTGTTGTTTCAAACGTCCTAAAGTTAATTGAAAGACATTAAAACCAGTAGGCTATGCTAACCATACGTGAGCAGTCTGCTGCTAAAGACATTAAAACCAGTAGGCTATGCTAACCGTACGTGAGCAGTCTGCTGCTAAAGACATTAAAACCAGTAGGCTATGCTATCCATACGTGAGCAGTCTGCTGCTAAAGACATTAAAACCAGTAGGCTATGCTAACCGTACGTGAGCAGTCTGCTGCTAAAGACATTAAAACCAGTAGGCTATGCTAACCGTACGTGAGCAGTCTGCTGCTAAAGGTCTGGCGGGAAAAATAACCCGATGGAGACTGGCTTCATCAACAGTCTCCATGACAACCTGGAGAAGCCGCTCATAGAACATCTAAATCAAATAAACTTCAAAGTCAACAGTCTCCATGACAACCTGGAGAAGCCGCTCATAGAACATCTAAATCAAATAAACATCAAGGTCAACAGTCTCCATGACAACCTGGAGAAGCCGCTCATAGAACATCTAAATCAAATAAACTTCAAAGTCAACAGTCTCCATGACAACCTGGAGAAGCCGCTCATAGAACATCTAAATCAAATAAACATCAAGGTCAACAGTCTCCATGACAACCTGGAGAAGCCGCTCATAGAACATCTAAATCAAATAGACATCAAGGTCAACAGTCTCCATGACAACCTGGAGAAGCTGCTCATGAACAGTGAGGTATGGGTCCTTCCCTGAACAGTGAGGTATGGGTCCTTCCCTGAACAGTGAGATATGGGTCCTTCCCTGAACAGTGAGGTATGGGTCCTTACCTGAACAGTGAGGTATGGGTCCTTCCCTGAACAGTGAGGTATGGGTCCTTACCTGAACAGTGAGGTATGGGTCCTTCCCTGAACAGTGAGATATGGGTCCTTCCCTGAACAGTGAGGTATGGGTCCTTACCTGAACAGTGAGGTATGGGTCCTTACCTGAACAGTGAGGTATGGGTCCTTACCTGAACAGTGAGGTATGGGTCCTTACCTGAACAGTGAGGTGTGGGTCCTTACCTGAACAGTGAAGTATGGGTCCTTACCTGAACAGTGAGGTATGGGTCCTTCCCTGAACAGTGAGGTATGGGTCCTTACCTGAACAGTGAGGTATGGGTCCTTACCTGAACAGTGAGGTATGGGTCCTTCCCTGAACAGTGAGGTATGGGTCCTTACCTGAACAGTGAGGTATGGGTCCTTCCCTGAACAGTGAGATATGGGTCCTTCCCTGAACAGTGAGGTATGGGTCCTTACCTGAACAGTGAGGTATGGGTCCTTACCTGAACAGTGAGGTATGGGTCCTTCCCTGAACAGTGAGGTATGGGTCCTTACCTGAACAGTGAGGTGTGGGTCCTTACCTGAACAGTGAAGTATGGGTCCTTACCTGAACAGTGAGGTATGGGTCCTTCCCTGAACAGTGAGGTATGGGTCCTTACCTGAACAGTGAGGTATGGGTCCTTACCTGAACAGTGAGGTATGGGTCCTTCCCTGAACAGTGAAGTATGGGTCCTTACCTGAACAGTGAGATATGGGTCCTTCCCTGAACAGTGAGGTATGGGTCCTTCCCTGAACAGTGAGGTATGGGTCCTTACCTGAACAGTGAGGTATGGGTCCTTCCCTGAACAGTGAGGTATGGGTCCTTACCTGAACAGTGAGGTATGGGTCCTTCCCTGAACAGTGAGGTATGGGTCCTTACCTGAACAGTGAGGTAATGTTCCTTCCCTGAACAGTAAGGTATGGGTCCTTACCTGAACAGTGAGGTATGGGTCCTTCCCTGAACAGTAAGGTATGGGTCCTTACCTGAACAGTGAGGTATGGGTCCTTACCTGAACAGTGAGGTATGGGTCCTTACCTGAACAGTGAGGTATGGGTCCTTACCTAAACCGTGAGGTAATGGTCCTTACCTGAACAGTGAGGTATGGGTCCTTACCTGAACAGTAAGGTATGGGTCCTTACCTGAACAATGAGGTATGGGTCCTTATCTGAACAGTAAGGTATGGGTCCTTACCTGAACAGTGAGGTATGGGGCCGCTCCAGTGTCCATTGATTTGACAGGTGAGTGATGACTCTCCAATCAGCTCTCTGTCCCCTGAACAGGAGTACTGCACCGTGGAGCCAAACGAGAACTTGTCCCCAACCATGGTACCGTAGGGAGGAGAGCCAGGGTTCCCACAGTCCTCCTCTATAAGACACAATAACATTCCCCATAGCCAACAGTCAGCTTTTTATGACTCATTAACATTGTTTGTGTCCCAAATGACACCCTATTCCTTATGTAGTGCACTACTTTTAACTACAGCCCTATTGCCCCTGTATAGGGAATAGGGTTCCATTTGGGATGAGGTCATCATTAACACAACACTCTTAGAAAAAAAGGGTTCTTTGGCTGTCATCACAGGAGAACCCTTTTTGGTTCCAGGTAGAACTCTTTTGGGTTCCAAGTAGAACTCTCTTTTGGAAAGGGTTCTAAATGGAACTCAACAGGGTTCTACCTTTTTTTAAAGAGTGTATACTGTAAGTCAGAATAGCCATTACAGTCAGCCCATATCAGGTCATTAGCATTTAGACAGACGTTGGTTAAACACATGTGTAACCTTTACAGATCAAGTTCATTAAGGATAAAAGACGTGGTTAGAACAACAGGTAGATCATGGAGAAATGCTATGATGAATGTCACTGACAGCAAAAGATAAGGACTATTTGCACCATACATGTGAACTGTGCATTAACCCTTGGTGTGCCTAGGCTTCCTTCATCTCTCCAGTCTCCTCCTGCACCTCAGTAGTTGTGGGTGTGCGGTACAGATGTAGGATCGTAATTTGACCTATATTGTGGCAGGAAAAATAATCCTGCAGCAACAGTATTTTAATGTTTAGTCCATCATGTTGATTGATCGGGGGGGTCAAAACGAGGCCATATGAAAAGTGGAATACTGTTAATACAACCATGTGACAGAGCCGGTTTTCAGTGAATTTATGTAAACTCATCTGCATTTCCTCAGCAACAAAACAGTGATCAAATTAAAATCCTACATCTGTATTTTCAACAAGTGGTGAAGAGAAAACAGACAACGTACCAAGACATTCAGGTAGAGGTTTGTCCCAGTGGCCATTAGGTTGACAGGTCAGTGCAGAGGAACCGAACAGGTAGTATCCAGGGTTACAGGTGTAGAACACCACACTGCCCAGTGTGAAGTTACCGTGCTCTATCTTACTCTCCCTGATAGAGTTAGCCGGGATGCCTGGGTCTGTGCAGTTCACCACTGGATGGAAATAAAACACATACAATTATTAGCATTTTATCGTTGTTAATACAATGATATCAATAATAACTATTGTCAAAACGATTGTATCAATAACAACTATTGTATCAATAACAACTATTGTATCAATAACAACTACTGTATCAATAACAACTACTGTATCAATAACAACTACTGTATCAATAACAACTACTGTATCAATAATAACTACTGTATCAATAACAACTATTGTATCAATAACAACTACTGTATCAATAACAACTATTGTATCAATAACAACTACTGTATCAATAACAACTATTGTTAAAACTACTGTATCAATAACAACTACTGTATCAATAACAACTACTGTATCAATAACAACTATTGTATCAATAACAACTATTGTTAAAACTACTGTATCAATAATAACTACTGTATCAATAACAACTATTGTATCAATAACAACTACTGTATCAATAACAACTATTGTATCAATAACAACTATTGTATCAATAACAACTATTGTTAAAACTACTGTATCAATAATAACTACTGTATCAATAACAACTATTGTTAAAACTACTGTATCAATAATAACTACTGTATCAATAACAACTATTGTATCAATAACAACTACTGTATCAATAACAACTATTGTATCAATAACAACTACTGTATCAATAACAACTATTGTATCAATAACAACTACTGTATCAATAACAACTACTGTATCAATAACAACTATTGTATCAATAACAACTATTGTTAAAACTACTGTATCAATAACAACTATTGTTAAAACTACTGTATCAATAACAACTATTGTATCAATAACAACTACTGTATCAATAACAACTATTGTATCAATAACAACTACTGTATCAATAACAACTATTGTTAAAACTACTGTATCAATAACAACTACTGTATCAATAACAACTACTGTATCAATAACAACTATTGTATCAATAACAACTATTGTTAAAACTACTGTATCAATAATAACTACTGTATCAATAACAACTATTGTATCAATAACAACTACTGTATCAATAACAACTATTGTATCAATAACAACTATTGTATCAATAACAACTATTGTTAAAACTACTGTATCAATAATAACTACTGTATCAATAACAACTATTGTTAAAACTACTGTATCAATAATAACTACTGTATCAATAACAACTATTGTATCAATAACAACTACTGTATCAATAACAACTATTGTATCAATAACAACTACTGTATCAATAACAACTATTGTATCAATAACAACTACTGTATCAATAACAACTACTGTATCAATAACAACTATTGTATCAATAACAACTATTGTTAAAACTACTGTATCAATAACAACTATTGTTAAAACTACTGTATCAATAACAACTATTGTATCAATAACAACTACTGTATCAATAACAACTATTGTATCAATAACAACTACTGTATCAATAACAACTATTGTTAAAACTACTGTATCAATAACAACTATTGTTAAAACTACTGTATCAATAACAACTATTGTATCAATAACAACTACTGTATCAATAACAACTACTGTATCAATAACAACTATTGTTAAAACTACTGTATCAATAACAACTATTGTATCAATAACAACTATTGTATCAATAACAACTACTGTATCAATAACAACTACTGTATCAATAACAACTATTGTATCAATAACAACTACTGTATCAATAACAACTACTGTATCAATAACAACTATTGTATCAATAACAACTACTGTTAAAACTACTGTATCAATAACAACTATTGTATCAATAACAACTATTGTATCAATAACAACTACTGTATCAATAACAACTACTGTATCAATAACAACTACTGTATCAATAACAACTACTGTATCAATAACAACTATTGCTAAAACTACTGTATCAATAACAACTACTGTATCAATAACAACTACTGTATCAATAACAACTATTGTATCAATAACAACTATTGTATCAATAACAACTACTGTATCAATAACAACTATTGTATCAATAACAACTACTGTATCAATAACAACTACTGTATCAATAACAACTACTGTATCAATAACAACTATTGTATCAATAACAACTATTGTATCAATAATAACTATTGTATCAATAACAACTATTGTATCAATAACAACTACTGTATCAATAACAACTACTGTATCAATAACAACTATTGTATCAATAACAACTATTGTATCAATAACAACTATTGTTAAAACTACTGTATCAATAACAACTATTGTATCAATAAAAACTACTGTATCAATAACAACTATTGTTAAAACTACTGTATCAATAACAACTATTGTATCAATAACAACTATTGTATCAATAACAACTATTGTATCAATAACAACTATTGTTAAAACTACTGTATCAATAACAACTACTGTATCAATAACAACTACTATATCAATAACAACTACTGTATCAATAACAACTACTGTATCAATAACAACTACTGTATCAATAACAACTACTATATCAATAACAACTATTGTATCAATAAAAACTACTGTATCAATAACAACTATTGTTAAAACTACTGTATCAATAACAACTATTGTATCAATAACAACTATTGTATCAATAACAACTACTGTATCAATAACAACTATTGTATCAATAAAAACTACTGTATCAATAACAACTATTGTATCAATAACAACTATTGTAAAAACGATGTCGATATTTCCC
The DNA here is from genome assembly GCF_029448725.1 of Salvelinus fontinalis. Lineage (NCBI taxonomy): Eukaryota > Metazoa > Chordata > Actinopteri > Salmoniformes > Salmonidae > Salvelinus > Salvelinus fontinalis. The sequence goes on from NC_074669.1 coordinate 63,127,981, forward strand.
TCCTAGCCTGGTCTCAGATTTGCTTGTACTGTCTTGACTACTCCTAGAAAGCACAAACAGATCTGGGACCAGGCTACAATTTCCCTAATGAACGTATATATTTTTCCTATCAACCATCGTCATACCATAGATCTAACTGTCCCCCCCCCCCTCCTCCCCCATGTGAAGCTCAGCACAGTATATTCCATCTGGATGAACTAGTCATTAGGGAAAGTGCTATCTGTGTTTTCTGTCAAGTGTCGTCTGTGTTCAATTGCCAGTTAATAATAGAATCGCTGAAATGACACAAAATCACTGCCTGCTGCTGTATAAACCATGAATAGCTTATCTGCACTTGATGTACCCGTGCTATATTATTAAGTATTTTGTATACTAATGATGCTTAAAATGACTCATTTATTTTACAGAGATTTACTGTAGGCTATAGGTGTCAGATGTCTGTGCTCTAGCTGTTTCTGGAGCCAAATGACATGCTTTGAAAGGCGGGTCATGGCTCACATAAACATCATTCATCCCAGACACCCTGGACCCAGTCCAATTCGCATACCGCCACAACAGATCCACACATGATGCAATCTCTATTGCACTCCACACTGCTCTTTCCCACCTGGACGAAAGGAACACCCGTGTGAGAATGCTGTTCATTGACTACAGCTCAGCGTTTCAACACCATAGTACCCTCCAAGCGCATCACTAAGCTAAGGACCCTGGGACTAAACACCTCCCTCTGCAACTGGATCCTGGACTTCCTGATGGGCCGCCCCCCAGGTGGTAAGGGTACCGAGCTGACCGGGGACCCCGCAGTGAGTGTTAAGTCCCCTTCTGTACTTCCTGTTCACCCGCGACTCCAACACCATCATCAAGTTGGGGCGGCAGGTAGCCTAGTGGTTAGAGGGGGGGAGGTAGGTAGCCTAGGGGTTAGAGGGGGGGCGGCAGGTAGCCTAGTGGTTAGAGGAGGGGCGGCAGGTAGCCTAGTGGTTAGAGCGTTGGGCCAGTAACCGTAAAGGTTGCTAGATCGAATCCCTGAGCTGTCGTTCTGCCTCTGAACAACCCACTGTTCCCCGGTAGGCCGTCAGTTAACCCACTGTTCCCCGGTAGGCCGTCAGTTAACCCACTGTTCCCCGGTAGGCCGCCAGTTAACCCACTGTTCCCCGGTAGGCCGTCAGTTAACCCACTGTTCCCCGGTAGGCCGCCAGTTAACCCACTGTTCCCCGGTAGGCCGTCAGTTAACCCACTGTTCCCCGGTAGGCTGCCAGTTAACCCACTGTTCCCCGGTAGGCCGCCAGTTAACCCACTGTTCCCCGGTAGGCCGTCAGTTAACCCACTGTTCCCCGGTAGGCTGCCAGTTAACCCACTGTTCCCCGGTAGGCCGTCAGTTAACCCACTGTTCCCCGGTAGGCCGCCAGTTAACCCATTGTTCCCCGGTAGACTGCCAGTTAACCCAGTGTTCCCCGGTAGGCCGCCAGTTAACCCACTGTTCCCCGGTAGGCCGTCAGTTAACCCACTGTTCCCCGGTAGGCCGTCAGTTAACCCACTGTTCCCCGGTAGGCCGTCAGTTAACCCACTGTTCCCCGGTAGGCCGCCAGTTAACCCACTGTTCCCCGGTAGGCTGCCAGTTAACCCACTGTTCCCCAGTAGGCCGTCAGTTAACCCACTGTTCCCCGGTAGGCTGCCAGTTAACCCACTGTTCCCCGGTAGGCTGCCAGTTAACCCACTGTTCCCCGGTAGGCTGCCAGTTAACTCACTGTTCCCCGGTAGGCTGCCAGTTAACCCACTGTTCCCCGGTAGGCTGCCAGTTAACCCACTGTTCCCCGGTAGACCGTCAGTTAACCCACTGTTCCATAGTAGGCTACCAGTTAAACCCACTGTTCCCCGGTAGGCCGTCATTGTAAATAAGAATTTCTTCTTAACTGACTTGCCTGGTTAAATAAAGGTAAAAAAAAAAAAAAATTGCCAACACGACTGATCACAGACGACAATGAGACAGCCTATAGGGAGGAGGTCAGAGACCTGGCCGTTTGGTGCCAGGACGTCAACCTCTTCCTCAACGTGAGCAAGACAAAGGAGATGATTGTGGACTACGGGAAAAGGAGGGCCGAGCACGCCTCCATTCTCATCGACGGGGCTGCAGTGGAGCGGGTCAGAGCTTCAAGTTCCTCGTTGTCCACAACACTAAGGATCTATCTTGGTCCCAACACACCAACACAGTGGTGAGGAGGGTGTTACGCACGCCTCTAAGAAGAGGGAACGTAACAGAGGGCAGGACAACGCCTCTTCCCACTCAGGGGGCTGAAAACACTTGGCACGGGTCCTCAGATCCGCAAAAAGTTCTACAGCTGCACCTGGCTGGTTTCATCACCGTCTGGTACGGCAACTGCTCGGCCTCCGACCGCAAGGCGCTGCAGCGGGTAGTGCGAACGGCCCAGTACATCACTGGGGCCGAGCTTCCTGCCATCCAGGACCTCTATACCAGGCGGTGTCAGAGGAAGGCCCGAAAAATGTAATGGCTACCTGGACTATTTACATTGACCCTCTTATTTTGTTATTATTTATTATTATTTTTTGCACTGACTCTCTTACACAGGCGCTACCCACACACACACAGGCGCTACCCACACACACAGGCGCTACCCACACACACAGGCTCTACCCCCACACACACAGGCTCTACCCCCACACACACAGGCTCTACCCACACACACAGGCTCTACCCACACACACAGGCTCTACCCACACACACAGGCTCTACCCACACACACAGGCTCTACCCACACACACAGGTGCTACCCACACACACACACAGGCTCTACCCACACACACAGGTGCTACTCACACACACACACAGGCTCTACCCACACACACAGGCTCTACCCCCACACACAGGCTCTACCCCCACACACAGGCTCTACCCCCCCACACAGGCTCTACCCACACACACAGGTGCTACCCACACACACACACAGGCTCTACCCACACACACAGGCTCTACCCCCACACACAGGCTCTACCCCCACACACAGGCTCTACCCCCACACACAGGCTCTACCCACACACACAGGCTCTACCCACACACACACAGGCTCTACCCACACACACACAGGCTCTACCCACACACACAGGCTCTACCCACACACACACAGGCTCTACCCACACACACACAGGCTCTACACACACACACACACACACACACACACACACACACACACACACACACACACACACACACACACACACACACACACGCACACACACACACACACACACAATGTATCTTCCCAGCAGGCTCTGCAACATTAAGGAGAGGTACTGTGTTTTTGTTCCTCATCAATCTACACACAATACCCCATAATTACAAAGCAAAAACATTTTTTTGTTTTTTGTTTCAGCAAATAGAAATATCACACTTATGTAAGTATTCAGACTCTGTATTGCTTAGTTTCTACTCCTTGTAAATAGCCACATTTCTGATATTTTGTTGTGTTACTATGTTTCCTTAAGTTTATTAAGCAAATATTTTTTACTAACTTTTTAAAAACTCTGCATCTGTTGGTTAAGGATCTTAGGTAAGCATTGTGTAAGCATGTGACACACAACGTTTGATTTGAGTGTGTGTGTGTGTGTGCGTATGTGTGTGTGTGTGTGCGTGTGTGTGTGTGTGTGTGTGTGTGTGTGTGTGTGTGTGTGTGTGTGTGTGTGTGTGTGTGTGTGTGTGTGTGTGTGTGTGTGTGTGTGCATGCCTCCACACGTGCATGTGTGAGTGTGCGTGAGTACGTTCGAGTGTGTGTCTGACTCCACTGCCTGTTACCCACCTCTACATGTAGGAGGCTGTTGACTTCACTGCCTGTTACCCACCTCTACATGTAGGAGGCTGTTGACTCCACTGCCTGTTACCCACCTCTACATGTAGGAGGCTGTTGACTCCACTGCCTGTTACCCACCTCTACATGTAGGAGGCTGTTGACTCCACTGTCTGTTACCCACCTCTACATGTAGAAGGCTGTTGACCCCACTGCCTGTTACCCACCTCTACATGTAGGAGGCTGTTGACTCCACTGCCTGTTACCCACCTCTACATGTAGGAGGCTGTTGACTCCACTGCCTGTTACCCACCTCTACATGTAGGAGGCTGTTGACTCCACTGCCTGCTACCCACCTCTACATGTAGGAGGCTGTTGACTCCACTGTCTGTTACCCACCTCTACATGTAGGAGGCTGTTGACTCCACTGCCTGTTACCCACCTCTACATGTAGGAGGCTGTTGACTCCACTGTCTGTTACCCACCTCTACATGTAGGAGGCTGTTGACTCCACTGCCTGTTACCCACCTCTACATGTAGAAGGCTGTTGACTCCACTGTCTGTTACCCACCTCTACATGTAGAAGGCTGTTGACCCCACTGCCTGTTACCCACCTCTACATGTAGGAGGCTGTTGACTCCACTGCCTGTTACCCACCTCTACATGTAGGAGGCTGTTGACTCAACTGTCTGTTACCCACCTCTACATGTAGGAGGCTGTTGACCCCACTGCCTGTTACCCACCTCTACATGTAGGAGGCTGTTGACTCCACTGCCTGTTACCCACCTCTACATGTAGGAGACTGTTGACTCCACTGCCTGTTACCCACCTCTACATGTAGGAGGCTGTTGACCCCACTGCCTGTTACCCACCTCTACATGTAGGAGGCTGTTGACCCCACTGTCTGTTACCCACCTCTACATGTAGGAGGCTGTTGACTCCACTGGCGGCTCGCTTGGCACTGGGCTCTGGCCACTCCCTCCAGTACGTAGCCTTGGTTACAGAAGAAGCTGACCACGTCGTTGTAGTTGAATCCATCCCCTGTAGTTCTCCCATAGATGGGACTTCCTGGATGGCCACATGTGATTGCTGCACACATAAAAAAATACAATTACTGGAAATACTAGAAATCGTTAAAAAACATTTTTTAATGGAAACGACGGGGCCATATTGAGTATCCCCATCGGTGTTCTAGTGAAATTGCCTTGGTCTAATCTGGACCTCCTAGCCAGTTCTGATGATTTATTTTATTACTCCTCGAATAGAGGACTGCTTTAAATCTGGGACACCAGGTGGGTTGCAATTCATTTTCATTTCAAACCTCGTAGGGTAAGAATTGAATATCCCTGGTTCAAAGGGGTGGGGGGGGGTTTCACCCATTCTAGTCATTCTATTTCTATGCCTGCAGCACAGTAAAGGGGGAGACAGGAGCTCAATAGAGCTGATCAATATGCAACACATCATCATTATCAATATCATTCCATTACTAGTTAATAACATTCTATTAACCTTGGAACACCCAGAGAGATCAAGTTGTATATTTTGATGAAGATGAAGATGATAGAAAATGGACTAGAATAATGGTCGTAAGTGAAGAAGAAACCTCCGTAAGTCAACAGGAGAGATGTGTAGACAGAGCAGCAGTAAACACACTGGACACTCCAATTCAACTGTAAACAAACCTTCACATCAATAACACTACAGTCAGGATGTCCCTTGTGGGCATCCGTATTTTCTATATAGCATTAGGTTAAGTAAACAAGTCTACTCATGTTTTTGGCACCGTTGCTGTGCCTTTTCATTAGAGACATGTTGGCTGGGTGGGGCTGGGGGTGGAGTCATGTTGGCTGGGTGGGGCTGGGGGTGGAGTCATGTTGGCTGGGTGGGGCTGGGGGTGGAGTCATGTTGGCTGGGTGGGGCTGGGGGTGGAGTCATGTTGGCTGGGTGGTGCTGGGGGTGGAGTCATGTTGGCTGGGTGGGGCTGGGGGTGGAGTCATGTTGGCTGGGTGGGGCTGGGGGTGGAGTCATGTTGGCTGGGTGGGGCTGGGGGTGGAGTCATGTTGGCTGGGTGGGGATGGGGGTGGAGTCATGTTGGCCGGGTGGGGTTGGGGGTGGAGTCATGTTGGCCGGGTGGGGCTGGGGGTGGAGTCATGTTGGACAGAACAGTAGGGTAGATATAACAACATGGACAGACCAGTAGGGTAGATATAACAACATGGACAGACCAGTAGGGTAGATATAACAACATGGACAGACCAGTAGGGTAGATATAACAACATGGACAGACCAGTAGGGTCGATATAACAACATGGACAGACCAGTAGGGTAGATATAACAACATGGACAGACCAGTAGGGTCGATATAACAACATGGACAGACCAGTAGGATCGATATAACAACATGGACAGACCAGTAGGGTCGATATAACAACATGGACAGACCAGTAGGGTAGATATAACAACATGGACAGACCAGTAGGGTAGATATAACAACATGGACAGACCAGTAGGGTAGATATAACAACATGGACAGACCAGTAGGGTAGATATAACAACATGGACAGACCAGTAGGGTAGATATAACAACATGGGCAGACCAGTAGGGTCGATATAACAACATGGACAGACCAGTAGGGTAGATATAACAACATGGACAGACCAGTAGGGTAGATATAACAACATGGACAGACCAGTAGGGTCAATATAACAACATGGACAGACCAGTAGGGTCGATATAACAACATGGACAGACCAGTAGGGTAGATATAACAACATGGACAGACCAGTAGGGTCGATATAACAACATGGACAGACCAGTAGGGTAGATATAACAACATGGACAGACCAGCAGGGTCGATATAACAACATGGACAGACCAGTAGGGTAGATATAACAACATGGACAGACCAGTAGGGTTGATATAACAACATGGACAGACCAGTAGGGTAGATATAACAACATGGACAGACCAGTAGGGTAGATATAACAACATGGACAGACCAGTAGGGAAGATATAACAACATGGACAGTCCAGTAGGGTCGATATAACAACATGGACAGACCAATAGGATAGAGGTGAATACTTACAGACACAAAGCGGCAGCTGTCCGGACCAGAGGTGGTCTTGCTGGCAGATGCGTACCGAGGATCCAATGAGTCTGAAGCCAGGGTTACACTGGTAGACCACGGTGTCTCTGTAGCCAAAGTTCTCCCCTATCGCCTGGCCGTTCACAATCTGCTCCGGGATACCGCAGTGACCAGCTGGAGGGGGGGGGGGGGGGGGCAATCAACCATAAATCAAATGTATTTAGCATATACACACTTTTACAACAATATTTACTACTGCTTTCCCCCAAGCGGCGTGGGGGAAAGCAGCAGCAGCGATCGCAGGATTCCTGAACATGGGAGGAAATACTGGACGGTAAAGGTCCATGGGCACAACCTGGAGAATATCGCCGCCCTCGTGAAGAGCTGGAGGCAGCTAAAGCCGAGAGGCGGCGGTATGAGGAGGCAGCACGGAAGCGGGAGAAGGATCTGGGCTATACAACCTGGGAGGAGATCGACAGGTGGGCGATCGACCGAAGGAGAGTGCCGGAGCCTGCCTGGGATTCTCTGGCACAGTGTGAGGAGGGATACCGGCGAATGTAGGCAGCACGACGACGCGGTAGGAAGCCTGTTAGTCAAGCCCCAAAATTTCTTGGGGGGGGCCTAAAGGGTAGTGTGGAGAAGGCAGGTAGGAGATCTGCGCCCACTTCCCGATCTTACCGTGGAGAGCGAGAGTACGGGCAGACGCCGTGTTATGCGGTAAAGCGCACGGTTCGCCTACACAGCCCAGTGCGGGTTGTTCCACCTCCCCACACTGGTCGGGCTACGGGGAGCATACAACCAGGTAAGGTTGGGCAGGCTCAGTGCTCAAGGGAGCCAGTACCCTGCATGGTCCGGTATATCCGGCGCCACCTCCCCGCCCCAGCCCAGTACCACCAGTGCTTACATCACGCACCAGGCTTCCTGTGCGTCTCCAGAGCCCATATATATCCTCTATATATATCCTCTATATATATCCTTTATATATATTCTCTATATATCCCCTATATATATCCTATATATATATCCTCTATATATATTCTCTATATATATATCCTCTATATATATCCTCTATATATATCCTCTATATATATCCTCTATATATATTCTCTATATATATCCTCTATATACCCTCTATATATATCCTCTATATATATCCTCTATATATATATCCTCTATATATCCTCTATATATCCTCTATATATATATCCTCTATATATCCTCTATATATATCCTCTATATATCCTCTATATATATCCTCTATATATATCCTCTATATATATCCTCTATATATCCTCTATATATCCTCTATATATATCCTCTATATCTCCTCTATATATCCTCTATATATCTCCTCTATATATCCTCTATATATCCTATATATTATATATATATATATCCTCTATATATCCTCTATATATCCTCTATATATATCCTCTATATATCTCCTCTATATATCCTCTATATATCTCCTCTATATATCCTCTATATATATCCTCTATATATCCTCTATATATATCCTCTATATATCCTCTATATATCTCCTCTATATATCCTCCATATATCCTCTATATATTCTCTATACATTCTATATACAGTTGTACAAAACATTAAGAACACCTGCTCTTTCCATGAGACTGACCAGGTGAATCCAGGTGAAAGATATGATCACGTATTGACATCAGTTGTTAAATCCACTTCAATCAGTGTAGATGAAGGGGAGGAGACGGGTTAAAGAAGAATTTTTAAGCCTTGAGACAATTGAGACATGGATTGTGTATGTGTGCCATTCAGAGGGTGAATGGGGCAAGACTAAAGATTTAAGTGCCTTTGAACGGGGTATGGTAGTAGGTGCCAGGCGCACCGGTTTGTGTCAAGAACTGCAACGCTGCTGGGTTTTTCACGCTCAACAGTTTCCTGTGTGTATCAACAATGGTCCACCACCTAAAGGACATCCAGACAACTTGACACAACTGTGGGGAAGCATTGAGGTCAACATGGGCCAGTATCCCTGTGGAACACTTTCAACACTTTGTAGAGTCCATGACCCGACGAATTGAGGCTGTTCTGAGGGTAAAAGGGGAGTGGGGGGGTGCAGCTCAAGATTAGGAAGATGTTCTTAATGTTTTGTCCACTCAGTGTATATTCTATATATATTCCTACTGTCTGTCAGTATAATCACATGACCTCTAGCTACAATACAGCTGCCTTAGTAGAAACTCACTGAGCCTTCCTGTACTTCCTGTACGTCCTGTATTTCCTGTACCTCCTGTACTTCCTGTACTTCCTGTACCTCCTGTACGTCCTGCACTTCCTGTACGTCCTGTACGTCCTGCACTTCCTGCACCTCCTGTACTTCCTGTACTTCCTGTACGTCCTGTACGTCCTGTACTTCCTGTACTTCCTGCACCTCCTGTACTTCCTGTACCTCCTGTACTTTCTGTACTTTCTGTACTTCCTGTACTTCCTGCACCTCCTGTACTTCCTGTACTTTCTGTACGTCCTGTACTTCCTGTACCTCCTGTACCTCCTGTACTTTCTGTACTTCCTGTACCTCCTGTACTTCCTGTACATCCTGTACGTCCTGTACGTCCTGTACTTCCTGTACGTCCTGTACGTCCTGTACTTCCTGTACCTCCTGTACTTCCTGTACCTCCTGTACTTCCTGTACTTCCTGTACCTCCTGTACTTCCTGTACTTCCTGTACATCCTGTACTTCCTGTACGTCCTGTACTTCCTGTACTATTAACTGTTAAATGGAGGGAAAAGGAGTCTGAATGAATGTAACTCAGATTTCCATTCCTCACAGCATTTCCATCCCACGTTACAGAAACAATGCAGAGATTTATTAGACAGGCTTTAAAGCCAGAGAGCAGCATGATACTGTGGCTCAGATAGGCTAGCGTGGTTTCTCTCCAAAGCAGAGAGAAGATACAGTCCCACGTTAGTGGCTCAGAAAGGCTAGCGTGGTTTCTCTCCAAAGCAGAGAGAAGATACAGAGAGATTCATCGACTCTGTCGTAGAATCCTAAAAGACCCAGAGAGTGGCATGATACTGTGGCTCAGATAGGCTAGCGTGGTTTCTCTCCAAAGCAGAGAAAAGATACAGAGAGATTCATCGACTCTGTCATAGAGTCCTAAAAGACCCAGAGAGTCGTCTCCGTAAAGGAGTCTGTACCCCGGGCCTGGAGCTGCTCTATAGGGTGGCTTATCATGATTTAACCTTTAGTTAACCTTTATTTAACCTTTAGTTAACCTTAATTTAACCTTTAGTTAACCTTCATTTTACCATTATTTAACCTTTATTTAACCATTATTTAACTTTTATTTAACCATTATGAAACATTTATTTAACCTTTATTTAACGATTATTTAACCCGTATTTAACCTTTATTTAACCCTTATTAACCTTTATTTAACCTTTATTTAACCTTTATTTAACCTTTATTTAACCTTTATTTAACCTTTATTTAACCTTCATTTAATCTTCATTTTACCATTAAGTAACCTTTATTTAACCTTTATTTAACCTTTATTTAACCTTTATTTAACCCTTATTTAACTAGGCAAGTCAGTTAAAAAAAAAAAACTTATTTTATAATGACGACCTACCCCGGCCAAACCCAGACGACACTGGGCCAATTGTGTGCCGCCCTACGGGACTCCCACTACCACTATGAATGTGTCCTATACATCTCTCTTTCAGGCCTGTCTATCTCACTACCACTATGAATGTGTCCTCTACATCTCTCTCCATCTCTCTTTCAGACCTGTCTATCCCACTACTACTATGAATGTGTCCTATACATCTCTCTACATCTCTCTTTCAGGCCTGTCTATCCCACTACCACTATGAATGTGTCCTATACATCTCTCTTTCAGGCCTGTCTATCTCACTACCACTATGAATGTGTCCTATACATCTCTCTACATCTCTCTATCAGGCCTGTCTATCTCACTACCACTATGAATGTGTCCTCTACATCTCTCTTTCAGGCCTGTCTATCTCACTACCACTATGAATGTGTCCTATACATCTCTCTATCAGGCCTGTCTATCCCACTACCTCTATGAATGTGTCCTATACATCTCTCTATCAGGCCTGTCTATCCCACTACCACTATGAATGTGTCCTATACATCTCTCTTTCAGGCCTGTCTATCTCACTACCACTATGAATGTGTCCTCTACATCTCTCTTTCAGGCCTGTCTATCCCACTACTACTATGAATGTGTCCTATACATCTCTCTATCAGGCCTGTCTATCTCACTACCACTATGAATGTGTCCTCTACATCTCTCTTTCAGGCCTGTCTATCCCACTACCTCTATGAATGTGTCCTATACATCTCTCTTTCAGGCCTGTCTATCTCACTACCACTATGAATGTGTCCTCTACATCTCTCTTTCAGGCCTGTCTATCCCACTACTACTATGAATGTGTCCTATACATCTCTCTATCAGGCCTGTCTATCTCACTACCACTATGAATGTGTCCTCTACATCTCTCTTTCAGGCCTGTCTATCTCACTACCACTATGAATGTGTCCTCTACATCTCTCTTTCAGGCCTGTCTATCTCACTACCACTATGAATGTGTCCTCTACATCTCTCTCCATCTCTCTTTCAGGCCTGTCTATCCCACTACTACTATGAATGTGTCCTATACATCTCTCTACATCTCTCTATCAGGCCTGTCTATCTCACTACCACTATGAATGTGTCCTCTACATCTCTCTTTCAGGCCTGTCTATCCCACTACTACTATGAATGTGTCCTATACATCTCTCTATCAGGCCTGTCTATCTCACTACCACTATGAATGTGTCCTCTACATCTCTCTTTCAGGCCTGTCTATCTCACTACCACTATGAATGTGTCCTCTACATCTCTCTTTCAGGCCTGTCTATCTCACTACCACTATGAATGTGTCCTATACATCTCTCTCCATCTCTCTTTCAGGCCTGTCTATCCCACTACCACTATGAATGTGTCCTATACAACTCTCTTTCAGGCCTGTCTATCTCACTACCACTATGAATGTGTCCTATACATCTCTCTTTCAGGCCTGTCTATCCCACTACCACTATGAATGTGTCCTATACATCTCTCTACATCTCTCTTTCAGGCCTGTCTATCCCACTACCACTATGAATGTGTCCTATACATCTCTCTTTCAGGCCTGTCTATCCCACTACCACTATGAATGTGTCCTATACATCTCTCTATCAGGCCTGTCTATCCCACTACCACTATGAATGTGTCCTATACATCTCTCTTTCAGGCCTGTCTATCTCACTACCACTATGAATGTGTCCTATACATCTCTCTATCAGGCCTGTCTATCCCACTACCACTATGAATGTGTCCTATACATCTCTCTATCAGGCCTGTCTATCCCACTACCACTAGGAATGTGTCCTATACATCTCTCTATCAGGCCTGTCTATCCCACTACTACTATGAATGTGTCCTCTACACCTCTCTCCATCTCTCTTTCAGGCCTGTCTATCCCACTACTACTATGAATGTGTCCTATACATCTCTCTTTCAGGCCTGTCTATCCCACTACCACTATGAATGTGTCCTCTACATCTCTCTACATCTCTCTTTCAGGCCTGTCTATCCCAATACCACTATGAATGTGTCCTCTACATCTCTCTTTCAGGCCTGTCTATCTCACTACCACTATGAATGTGTCCTCTACATCTCTCTACATCTCTCTTTCAGGTCTGTCTATCCCACTACCACTATGAATGTGTCCTCTACATCTCTCTTTCAGGCCTGTCTATCTCACTACTACTATGAATGTGTCCTATACACCTCTCTCCATCTCTCTATCAGGCCTGTCTATCCCACTACCACTATGAATGTGTCCTCTACATCTCTCTATCAGGCCTGTCTATCCCACTACCTCTATGAATGTGTCCTATACATCTCCCTCCATCTCTCTTTCAGGCCTGTCTATCCCACTACTACTATGAATGTGTCCTCTACATCTCTCTTTCAGGCCTGTCTATCCCACTACCACTATGAATGTGTCCTATACATCTCTCTTTCAGGCCTGTCTATCCCACTACCACTATGAATGTGTCCTATACATCTCTCTATCAGGCCTGTCTATCTCACTACCACTATGAATGTGTCCTCTACATCTCTCTATCAGGCCTGTCTATCTCACTACCACTATGAATGTGTCCTCTACATCTCTCTATCAGGCCTGTCTATCTCACTACCTCTATGAATGTGTCCTCTACATCTCTCTATCAGGCCTGTCTATCTCACTACCACTATGAATGTGTCCTATACATCTCTCTTTCAGGCCTGTCTATCCCACTACCACTATGAATGTGTCCTATACATCTCTCTATCAGGCCTGTCTATCTCACTACCACTATGAATGTGTCCTATACACCTCTCTTTCAGGCCTGTCTATCCCACTACTACTATGAATGTGTCCTATACATCTCTCTCCATCTCTCTTTCAGGCCTGTCTATCTCACTACCACTATGAATGTGTCCTATACATCTCTCTCCATCTCTCTTTCAGGCCTGTCTATCCCACTACTACTATGAATGTGTCCTATACATCTCTCTACAACTCTCTTTCAGGCCTGTCTATCCCACTACCACTATGAATGTGTCCTATACACCTCTCTTTCAGGCCTGTCTATCTCACTACCACTATGAATGTGTCCTCTACATCTCTCTTTCAGGCCTGTCCATCTCACTACCACTATGAATGTGTCCTCTACATCTCTCTATCAGGCCTGTCTATCCCACTACCACTATGAATGTGTCCTATACATCTCTCGTTCAGGCCTGTCTATCTCACTACCACTATGAATGTGTCCTATACATCTCTCTCCATCTCTCTTTCAGGCCTGTCTATCCCACTACCACTATGAATGTGTCCTATACACCTCTCTTTCAGGCCTGTCTATCTCACTACCACTATGAATGTGTCCTCTACATCTCTCTTTCAGGCCTGTCCATCTCACTACCACTATGAATGTGTCCTCTACATCTCTCTATCAGGCCTGTCTATCCCACTACCACTATGAATGTGTCCTATACATCTCTCTATCAGGCCTGTCTATCTCACTACCACTATGAATGTGTCCTCTACATCTCTCTTTCAGGCCTGTCTATCCCACTACCACTATGAATGTGTCCTCTACATCTCTCTATCAGGCCTGTCTATCCCACTACCACTATGAATGTGTCCTATACATCTCTCTACACCTCTCTTTCAGGCCTGTCTATCCCACTACCACTATGAATGTGTCCTCTACATCTCTCTTTCAGGCCTGTCTATCCCACTACTACTATGAATGTGTCCTATACATCTCTCTACACCTCTCTTTCAGGCCTGTCTATCCCACTACCACTATGAATGTGTCCTCTACATCTCTCTTTCAGGCCTGTCTATCCCACTACCACTATGAATGTGTCCTATACATCTCTCTTTCAGAGCTGTCTATGCCACTACCTCTATGAATGTGTCCTCTACATCTCTCTTTCAGGCCTGTCTATCCCACTACTACTATGAATGTGTCCTATACATCTCTCTACATCTCTCTTTCAGGCCTGTCTATCCCACTACTACTATGAATGTGTCCTATACATCTCTCTACACCTCTCTTTCAGGCCTGTCTATCCCACTACTACTATGAATGTGTCCTATACATCTCTCTACATCTCTCTTTCAGGCCTGTCTATCCCACTACTACTATGAATGTGTCCTATACATCTCTCTACACCTCTCTTTCAGGCCTGTCTATCCCACTACCACTATGAATGTGTCCTATACATCTCTCTATCAGGCCTGTCTATCTCACTACCACTATGAATGTGTCCTCTACATCTCTCTTTCAGGCCTGTCTATCTCACTACCACTAGGAATGTGTCCTATACATCTCTCTTTCAGGCCTGTCTATCCCACTACCACTATGAATGTGTCCTCTACATCTCTCTCCATCTCTCTTTCAGGCCTGTCTATCCCACTACCACTATGAATGTGTCCTCTACATCTCTCTTTCAGGCCTGTCTATCCCACTACCACTATGAATGTGTCCTCTACATCTCTCTCCATCTCTCTTTCAGGCCTGTCTATCCCACTACCACTATGAATGTGTCCTATACATCTCTCTATCAGGCCTGTCTATCTCACTACCACTATGAATGTGTCCTATACATCTCTCTACATCTCTCTTTCAGGCCTGTCTATCTCACTACCACTATGAATGTGTCCTATACATCTCTCTACATCTCTCTTTCAGGCCTGTCTATCCCACTACTACTATGAATGTGTCCTCTACATCTGTCTACATCTCTCTTTCAGGCCTGTCTATCTCACTACCTCTATGAATGTGTCCTATACATCTCTCTATCAGGCCTGTCTATCCCACTACCACTATGAATGTGTCCTCTACATCTCTCTACATCTCTCTTTCAGGCCTGTCTATCCCACTACCACTATGAATGTGTCCTCTACATCTCTCTCTCCATCTCTCTTTCAGGCCTGTCTATCCCACTACCACTATGAATGTGTCCTATACATCTCTCTATCAGGCCTGTCTATCCCACTACCACTAGGAATGTGTCCTATACATCTCTCTATCAGGCCTGTCTATCCCACTACCACTATGAATGTGTCCTATACATCTCTCTCCATCTCTCTTTCAGGCCTGTCTATCCCACTAAATAAATTGGAAAGGAGGGAAGGAGAAAGGGAGTTTCCTGGTCCCAGATAGGTCTGTGCTATCATGACAAGGAGTGGCAAGTTAGTGGCATGAGGGCACAAACAGAATGATACCCAGGCTAGAGTGGGAGTCCCTACCCAGGCTAGAGTGGGAGTCCCTACCCAGACTAGAGTGTGAGTCCCTACCCAGGCTACAGTGGGAGTCCCTACCCAGGCTAGAGTGGGAGTCCCTACCCAGGCTAGTGTGGGAGTCCCTACCCAGGCTAGTGTGGAAGTCCCTAACCAGGCTAGAGTGGGAGTCCCTACCAAGGCTAGAGTGGGAGTCCTTACCCAGGCTACAGTAGGAGTCCCTACCCAGGCTAGAGTGGGAGTCCCTACCCAGGCTAGAGTGGGAGTCTCTACTCAGGCTAGAGTGGGAGTCCCTACCCAGGCTAGAGTGGGAGTCCCTACCCAGGCTAGAGTGGGAGTCCCTACCCAGGCTAGAGTGGGAGTCCCTACCCAGGCTACAGTGTGAGTTCCTACCCAGGCTACAGTGGGAGTCCCTACCCAGGCTAGAGTGGGAGTCCTTACCCAGGCTACAGTAGGAGTCCTTACCCAGGCAAGAGTTGGGAGTCCTTACCCAGGCTACAGTAGGAGTCCCTACCCAGGCTAGAGTGGGAGTCCCTACCCAGGCTAGAGTGGGAGTCCCTACCCAGGATAGAGTGGGAGTCCCTACCCTGGCTACAGTGTGAGTCCCTACCCAGGCAACAGTGGGAGTCCTTACCCAGGCTAGAGTGGGAGTCCCTACCCAGGCTAGAGTGGGAGTCCTTACCCAGGCTACAGTAGGAGTCCCTACCCAGGCTAGAGTGGGCGTCCTTACCCAGGCTAGAGTGGGAGTCCCTACCCAGGCTAGAGTGGGAGTCCCTACCCAGGCTACAGTGGGAGTCCTTACCCAGGCTACAGTAGGAGTCCCTACCCAGGCAAGAGTGGGAGTCCTTACCCAGGCTACAGTAGTAGTCCCTACCCAGGCTAGAGTGGGAGTCCCTACTCAGGCTACAGTGTGAGTCCCTACCCAGGCTAGAGTGGGAGTCCCTACCCAGGCTAGAGTGGGAGTCCTTACCCAGGCTACAGTAGGAGTCCCTACCCAGGCTAGAGTGGGAATCCCTACCCAGACTACAGTGGGAGTCCGTACCCAGGCTACAGTGGGAGTCCCTACCCAGGCTACAGTGGGAGTCCTTACCCAGGCTACAGTAGGAGTCCCTACCCAGGCTACAGTGGGATTCCCTACCCAGACTACAGTGGGAGTCCCTACCCAGGCTACAGTGGGAGTCCCTACCCAGGCTACAGTGGGAGTCCCTACCCAGGCTACAGTAGGAGTCCCTACCCAGGCTACAGTGGGAGTCCTTACCCAGGCTATAGTGGGAGTCCCTACCCAGGCTACAGTAGGAGTCCCTACCCAGGCTACAGTGGGAGTCCTTACCCAGGCTACAGTGGGAGTCCCTACCCAGGCTACAGTAGGAGTCCCTACCCAGGCTAGAGTGGGAGTCCTTACCCAGGCTACAGTAGGAGTCCCTAACCAGGCCAGAGTTGGAGTCCCTACCCAGGCTACAGTGGGAGTCCCTACCCAGGCTAGAGTGGGAGTCCTTACCCAGGCTACAGTGCGAGTCCCTACCCAGGCTAGAGTGTGAGTCCCTACCCAGGCTACAGTGGGAGTCCCTACCCAGGCTAGAGTGGGAGTCCTTACCCAGGCTAGAGTGGGAGTCCTTACCCAGGCTACAGTAGGAGTCCCTACCCAGGCTACAGTAGGAGTCCCTACCCAGGCTAGAGTGGGAGTCCCTACCCAGACTAGAGTGTGAGTCCCTACCCAGACTAGAGTGGGAGTCCCTACCCAGGCTAGAGTGGGAGTCCTTACCCAGGCTACAGTAGGAGTCCCTACCCAGGCTAGAGTTGGAGTCCTTACCCAGGCTACAGTAGGAGTCCCTACCCAGGCTACAGTGGGAGTCCCTACCCAGGCTAGAGTGGGAGTCCTTACCCAGGCTACAGTGGGAGTCCCTACCCAGGCTAGAGTGTGAGTCCCTACCAAGGCTAGAGTGTGTGTCCCTACCCAGGCTAGAGTGGGAGTCCTTACCCAGGCTAGAGTGGGAGTCCTTACCCAGGCTACAGTAGGAGTCCCTACCCAGGCTACAGTAGGAGTCCCTACCCAGGCTAGAGTGGGAGTCCCTACCCAGACTAGAGTGTGAGTCCCTACCCAGGCTAGAGTGGGAGTCCTTACCCAGGCTACAGTAGGAGTCCCTACCCAGGCTAGAGTGTGAGTCCCTACCCAGGCTACAGTAGGAGTCCCTACCCAGGCTAGAGTGGGAGTCCCTACCCAGGCTAGAGTGTGAGTCCCTACCCAGACTACAGGGGAGTCCCTACCCAGTCTACAGTGTGAGTCCCTACCCAGGCTACAGTAGGAGTCCCTACCCAGGCTACAGTAGGAGTCCCTACCCAGGCTACAGTGGGAGTCCCTACCCAGGCATTGAGTCTCTATGCCGCTCCACAGTCCTGACAGCATGCACTCCCTCACGGTGGATCCCACCAGGATGTATCCAGAGTTGCAGCTGAAGATGGCCGAGCCTCCAAAGGTAGTCTGAGTTCCAATCTTTCTCCCATCAGGAGGAGTTGGCAGCTCTCCACAGGAAATTACTGCAATAAGATCAGAGACAGACAGGGGAGACCAAAGAGAGAGAGGGGGGAGAGCAGAGAGAGAGAGACAGGGGAGAGCAGAGAGAGAGAGACAGGGGAGACCAGAGAGAGAGAGAGAGACAGGGGGGACCAGAGAGAGAGAGAGAGAGACAGACAGGGGAGAGCAGAGAGAGAGAGGCAGACAGGGGAGACCAGAGAGAGAGAGAGAGACAGGGGAGAGCAGAGAGAGAGAGAGGGGGAGAGCAGAGAGAGAGAGGGAGAGTGGGGGGAGAGCAGAGGGAGAGAGACAGGGGAGAGCAGAGAGAGAGAGAGACAGGGGAGAGCAAAGAGAGAGAGACAGGGGGGACCAGAGAGAGAGAGAGAGAGAGAGACAGACAGGGGAGAGCAGAGAGAGAGAGGCAGACAGGGGAGACCAGAGAGAGAGAGAGAGACAGACAGGGGAGAGCAGAGAGAGAGAGAGGGGGGGGAGCAGAATGAGAGAGAGAGGGAGAGTGGGGGGAGAGCAGAGAGAGATAGAGAGAGGGGGGAGCAGAGAGAGAGAGACAGGGGAGACCAGAGAGAAATAGAGAGAGAGAGAGGGGGAGAGCAGAGAGAGAGAGACATGGGATACCAGAGAGAAAGAGAGACAGACAGGAGATCAGAGAGAGAGAGAGAGGGGGGGGCGAGCAGAGAGAGAGACAGGGGAGACCAGAGAGAGAGAGGGGGGTGAGCAGAGAGAGAGAGACAGGGGAGAGCAGAGAGAGAGACAGGGGAGACCAGAGAGAAAGAGAGAGCAAGAGAGACAGGGGAGAGCAAAGAGAGAGAGAGACAAGGGAGAGCAGAGAGAGCGAGAGGGGAGACCAGAGAGAGAGAGAGACAAGGGCGAGCAGAGAGAGAGAGAGGGGAGACCAGAGAGAAAGAGAGAGAGACAGGGGAGAGCAGAGAGAGAGAGATAGAGAGAGGGGGAGAGCAGAGAGAGAGAGAGGGGAGACCAGAGAGAGAGAGAGACAAGGGCGAGCAGAGAGAGAGAGAGAGGGGAGACCAGAGAGAAAGAGAGAGAGAGAGGGGAGACCAGAGAGAAAGAGAGAGACACAGGGGACAGCAGAGAAAGAGAGAGAGAGAGAGAGAGAGACAGGGGAGAGCAGAGAGAGAGAGAGGGGAGACCAGAGAGAGAGAGAGACAAGGGCGAGCAGAGAGAGAGAGAGAGGGGAGACCAGAGAGAAAGAGAGAGAGAGAGGGGAGACCAGAGAGAAAGAGAGAGACACAGGGGACAGCAGAGAAAGAGAGAGAGAGAGAGACAGGGGAGAGCAGAGAGAGAGAGAGATAGAGAGGGGGGAGAGCAGAGAGAGAGAGAGGGGAGACCAGAGAGAGAGAGAGACAAGGGAGAGCAGAGAGAGAGAGAGAGGGGAGACCAGAGAGAAAGAGAGAGAGAGAGGGGAGACCAGAGAGAAAGAGAGACACAGGGGACAGCAGAGAAAGAGAGAGATAGAGAGGGGGGAGAGCAGAGAGAGAGAGAGAGGGGAGACCAGAGAGAAAGAGAGAGAGAGAGGGGAGACCAGAGAGAAAGAGAGAGACAGGGGAGAGCAGAGAGAGAGATAGAGATAGAGAGGGGGGAGAGCAGAGAGAGACACAGGGGACAGCAGAGAAAGAGAGAGAGAGAGAGACAGGGGGGAGCATAGAGGAGATAGTTGGCTTACTTTGTCAACAGTAATTTATATCTTCCCCATTGACCTTAGTGAGATAAAATAGAATTCATCGACTATTTCACAGCTGGATAATTGTTCCCTTTTTGTTCAACACATTTGATGTTCTAGTGGTGGTGCTCTTTATAGAGACCTGTTTTAAATCATTACTGAATGGATCAATACTTATTCAATACCCCCCCCCCCCACACACACACACACACACACACACACACACACACACACACACACACACACACACACACACACACACACACACACACACACACACACACACACACACACACACACACACACACACACACACACACACACACCGTTCAAAGAGAAAACAATCTGATTCTATTCAAGACTCTCCTACAATAGTTCCCATGACAACATAGAGACATCTCTACACAACGAAGACTTGATCGAGACCAGACCAGCGGTAAAAACATCGCCACCCACTTCTGCATCGAGGTCGTTCGTTCCGCCAGCTCCACGCCCCGTTGGCCAAGCACTGGATGTGAGCGGGACCGAGCCGGTAGTATCCCGGGTTACAGCCGAAGACCACTTTGGTTCTGAACTCATAGCTGGACCCGTTGACGATCGTCCACTTCCCGTGGTCCAGAGAGAAGGAGCCCAGACTGGGGCACACCACCACTGTGGAACCACAAAAACACAAAGAAGGAACCAACATAATTAAAGCTACAGTCTGGGCTTTGAAGAAAAAAAGAACACTACAAACGGCAGCCCCCCCACTTCTTCTGGTGTACAGCTGTGAGATGGAGCTAGGTGGACATGTAACCAGTCATATCAAATCAAATTAAATGTATTTATAAAGCCCTTCTTACATCAGCTGATATCTCAAAGTGCTGTCCAGAAACCCAGCCTAAAACACCAAACAGCAAGCAATGCAGGTGTACCTCCACTGTGGGACCACAAACACAAAGAATAGTAAACTCATAGTCCAGGGTGAACGATCCCAGACTGAGCAACACCACCTTTGTGGGACAAGATAAATATTCAATCAATCACATCTATTATTCACATAATAAACAAAGTGTTTTTACAGTAACCCAGCAAAGACCCCAAAACTCATTCCAAGAATACAGCATGAAACAGGAACACACGATCATGTAAATATATCATACCCCACTTCTATTGGTTAATG